>NC_142773.1:23095131-23387631 GCF_988280905.1 Pimephales promelas
TTCAAAGTGTGGCATTAATCCTAAGAGCAGCTGTCCGGAGTTATCCTCTCGCCTCATGCCCAGTCATGTCCGCTTTCCCTCTAACACTCCTCTTCTTTCCACACACTTCATCTGCATTGTAGATGGGATTATCACACGCTGCTGAGAACTTGTCTAAACAAAATACATCCCCGGCTCCTGGAATCCAGTAAGACTGTTTTGCGTGTAAACTAACGAGGATAATTTACTGTCAGTTTACAGCGTTGGCAGAAAAGGGAAGCCAGCTCTAATCTGGTTTGTCCGCTTAAGGGAGAGTGACTCTGGACACGATTGCGAGAGCAATCAAACCCACACTGACTGCAGACCCAAAACTGCTGGCCCTGAGGGGTTTCAAAACACACCGTCACACAACCAAATCAAATCAGTAGTGAGAGGTGCACACATACACACAGAGTGACAGAGTTTGAGAGACTGGCAGAAAAGAAGAAGAGGCGAAAAAAAAAGGATTTCTGAAAAAAAATTAAGAGGATGGATGGAAGTCTGCAAGTATAGGAGTTAAAAGAAACGAAGGAGATAGAGGAAAGGAACAAAGCCAAAGTGCAGTGAGAGGAAGATGACTTGAGTTAAAAGAACGGGGATGGAATCAGGAGGGAGCACTTTAGACCAATAAATCACTTGCAGAGAGCCCCTCGCTGAAACGGTAACACTAAGAGAACTTCGAGGGCACTTTAAAGCAAGCAAATCATTCTCTAAATGTCTGTATATATCGTAAAAGGCCTCAAAAATAACTCTTTTGGCGCAGTGGGTAGTATGGTTATGATGGCCAAAATAGGAAGGCAGGGTTGAATTTAATGCTGATATCTAGAAAGTAGTGTGGCCACATTGGACATCTAAGTTTTGAAAAATGTTAAAGAATATTATGATGATTTTTCTCAAATCATGCTGAAGAACACAATCTTTAGGTTTAGTAACATTCACCCAGGCCCCTTATTAAAGGTAGTCTTCTCATCTGGGCTCACAGCAACATCACAAAATCATAAGCCCTTCCTGTGAGAAAAGGAGGAGAGGATATTTCCAGCATGAGTCTGACAGCGTGCTCTTAAGGACCCAAAATCTACCACCGGTGTTCCAAAGCAATGACAAAATTTGCATCTAGAAGACATAAGAATTCAAAACATGAAAACAGTCCCTCACTTCAACCAATGTGGATCAATGATTTTGATGTCATCACTCTATACTTTAGCTTCTAATTAGATTTTCTGTCCAATCAAATGCTCTCTAGAATCTAAAACGTCCCACCCCCTACATTATAAATAGACAAAGCAGATCATATGCTAGAGTCGGTGCATACCAGAAAACACATCACACTAATTTGATTTGAGTTCTGCACAAAATGTTATATTTTAAAACAATATGATAGAAACTAGAGTAAACTGCAGCTTTACCGAGCTCAAGGGCTCTGCCCGAGTTGTGGTATAAGCGAAACACTGCTGCCTATTTTTTATTTTATTTTTTTTAAGAGAAGGAACTGTTCAATATGTCCAGCTCTGTCTTCCTGTTTCAGTGGAAATTACATTGAATAATAAACAACAAATTGAATAATGCTGCAGTATTGTTTCCGATGAGATCATATCCCACTCAGGTGTGAATGTTTAGGCACCACATTCAAATGGATTTTGGGAGTCACGATGCAATTACCAGATCATTTTATTTAAATAAGAAAATAATAACAAAATATTTTAATCATATGGCAGCACTGATACTCACACAGATTTACAAGTGTGAGAAAACACTGTTAGAAAAAAATCGGTAGAAAACTGGATAATGGCCTGGCAGAAAATCGCCAGTACCTTTTCTGTTAAATTTCCTTTAATTCACACTCAGCTTGAACAAAACAATGCAATTCGAAATACGAGAAAAACACCAGTAAAAAAAGAAAACAAATTAATAGAGCACATTTCTTTAGATTATCATGGTGCATTGGGTCATGTTTTATGGACTTTTCTTAGAATGTAGTTGCAGGTGGAAAATTTATTCAAGCATTAAGGCCATTGCACACTGAGTACGAAATTTTCGTATGCGCATTTTCGTGTTCGTCAGCCTAAAAATTCGTCACGCATAGAAACCTTGCACTCCGAGTCCTTTGCGTATTTATTAAATGTTTGCGGGAAAAAACGCAAAAATACCAAATGGATTCGTCAAGCAGTGAGGATGATTTTTGCCCTCTCTCTTATTGAAAAGAGAAAAAAGAGAAAATATTACGTCCATCCAATCCAGAAATTGCGCCGAGACAGGAGAGTTCCACCTTATCAAGGAGTTGCGAATTTATCCTGAGCGATTCAAAATTTACCTCAGAATGTCAGTGGAACAGTTTGATGCTTTGCTAGCGATTCTGGAGCCACATATTAAAAACAAGACCACCAATTTCCGTGAACCAATCGATCCTGAACGGAGACTGGCTGTGTGTCTGGTATGGACACACACACACACCCGCGCGCGGCCCGTTGGAAGCACTGGGCAGACAGAACAGCTAGGCTGTTATTGTGTATATATTGTGGCCAAATAATACATTAGTTATCGAATAGGCTGCTCAATCACACCTTATTCGATCCTAAATTTCAATCTGATTGAAAGGGGAGGTTTATTAATTTCATAATTCAATATAGAGAAGAGAACATAAACACTTGATCGAATTGAAAACCGAAACTGAAAGCACGGCGCATATGTGCAATGATGTGAGGACGAGCTCCCCCCGGCCCTGAATTGTCAAAAGAAACTCTCAAAATGCTGGCTCTGGATGCGAAAAACGCAGAAAATCGAAACCGATCCGATTAATTTTATGACGGACGAAAGTTTCGGAGGCGGTGTGCAAGCGTGACTGACATAACGTGAGGTCGAATTTTTTTTTTAACGTGCGAAAATTTCGGATGCGAATTTCGGACTCACTGTGCAATGGCCTTTAGACATGCTCCGTAAAAGTTTGATACACACAAATCTATGCTTTTTCAGTAAATAAATCAATAATTGGTTTTAAATTCAAATCGTTTTTTCCTCTTTGTTGCCATCTCTGTTTGAAATCTGCAATTGTAGTTATTTGCGGAATTATCAGCTTTACGTGGGTTGTGCCTCGGCACGGCACAGAGCGGGTGAATCCAATCTTTGAGGAGAGTATGCAACTGCCAGTCGCTGCACCAGTGTGGATGCTGGCATTCCAGCCCGTTCTCATCCCAAGGCGTCATATACAACGTTTTTGCCAAAGCGTAGACATCCAACGCACATGGCACCCTTTAGGGTCAATTCCCATATATATATGCATCAATTTAAGACGCAGATATATATGGGCCAGAAGGTGCCTCCTAGCGGTCTAACCCTAACCCAGACCTAAGCCTGCCCATACTCTGTGCATGTAATATTTACTCTAAATGGTGCCATGTGCGTTGGATGTATACGTATTGGCAAAAGGGTTGTATGTGACGCCTCGGGATGAGAATTTGTTGGGCATTCAGAATCACTGATTATTCTTTTTGGAAGTACGACCAACATAAGTATTTTCACCGGAAAATGGAATTTGAACAAGTAAATAACATCCACTAGTTCTGACCAACTAGTAAAGCCAATAGTTTTGAACAGGCTGGTTATGTATTTGCTCCAAAAATGTATTACTTATAAAAGAGTTATGGACTGGAGCTTTAAATAATTATGAGTTTGTGTGCATCAATGCAGAATCTTCTGCCAAAGCAGCCCTAGTAAAGAGAGCACACGCAGATCTCCAAAGCTGTAATAAGTTCAACCATCAGTGGATGTGATATCTGCCATGCAAGCTTCTTTTCTCGCCTTGAGCGTGTCTTTTATACGGTTTAATATCTTTTTTATTGCTCTTATGGTGGAGTTCATTAACATGCAGAGACGTGCGTCCACACGCACAGCGGGGATTAGATAACCTCACACTTCATGACATCTTCCTCGATACGGCGCGTGAATAAAGTAGCAGAATCTCTCGGCAGCCAGCGCACGTGGAAAGCACAGTCAAGCTCGCCCTCATTTTTCGCCTAACTAATAAAAACAGACAGGCAAAGGCCACTCGCCCTCCTCAGAGGAGAGTTTATTTTGATTTTGATTTTAAAAGACTCTGTCTGTGTTAGTCACACAGCCGCGGGGAGACAGGCATTAAGGTGGAAAACGAGGAGGAAGAGAAGGAGGAGGAGGGTAGGGAGAATCGCGAAGGGCCGCTCTCTGTTTTGACTGCATTGCCAAAACAGCCTGGCCGCTTCACAGAGGTAATTTCAAAGGAATAGGCTTGGACACACCGTGTAAACAGAGCGCTATTTACATAGGGATTCCCTCAGTCTAAGAGATCGGCTTTGAAGCAGATTACAGGTGTGTGAACTCCAAACTCCTGCATTACACTGATATCGGCGCTACAAGGTCCAAAGCTGATAACCGTGGAAGTGCGGTGACAAAACTTTAACGGTGGGGGGTAGCGAGAGCGAGCGAGCGGTCCATGCGAGCCTGTGAATGAATGGCTGAAAGCGTGCGGCTCGGCGCACGAGCCAAAATGAGACTTGATGGGCCGCCCCCGTAGCATCTGGAGGGATTTTTCCATTCAAACGCTCATATCGGCAAAGTTGCAGTAATCCACGGCACCATCCTCCTTTCTCTCATCTTCCGCTCCACATCATCCCTCTCCTGGGCAGTGATAAGAGCGAGGCTCCATTAGCACCTCTCTAGCTCTCATGGAAGAAAGCTGGAGATAGAGCAGCCCTGATGGACTATAAATTGTAGGGAATGCTCCCTGCTGAGGAAGAGTGGCAGAGAGAGAAAGGTTACACAGAAAGAGAGAGGGATGGTCACAGCTAAGATACATGGACTGTCACCGTCACAAATCATAGCCCACCAGCGCCATATTAATCACCTGATCAGCGCCACTTTGAACCTGACGGACGGAGTCAACCACGCAATAACCTTAGAGAACTTTCATTGCAGAGAATAGGAGGATGATCTGCGTTTTGTTGTTTGAGCAAACAAACATGGGTTTCTGAAAGATGGATTTATTATCTTTTCACACACACACACACACACACAATAATTAATTTTTAAACATGTTATGGTCAAACCAACAAGAGTGGATGTCTTACTATTTTAATTAATCACATGGTTAGCTATTTTTGACAACAACAACAAAAAGTCATTGTCGTTATGCGCTATTTATTCGATGTGGTCTCACTAACAACATTTTGGACTATTTAGCATAAAATCTGGTTCATATTGTTGTGTTTCTGCCATAAAATGAATTCTCTTTTACAATTACTCCACTGTTCTGTAGACAACACAGAAGATGATAGAGGAAATTGTTGACTCCATCCAGATGCAATAAGCACACAAAGAAAGCAGAATAATGCTGTGTCTGAAGAATATGCAAATGTTTTGCTCTTTTATTAAGCCTTGATGCCATGAACCTTTTTTCTCATAAGACTGCAAACTCCTGAACAACACTTTAAAATACTCTATGAGAAAATCAAATAAAAAAATGTCACCTATATACTGTGCAATGTGTTGGAATGCCAAATGACATTTTTTTTTTCCACTGCTTTCTTTCTACTAAAAAGTTGGCACGGTCTTTTCTTCCCTAATGTGACGTTCAGGGCTTGACATTAACTTTTTTGCTCACTAGCCAATTTGGCTAGTGATTTTCCAAAATTATTAGCCACGCAGAACTTTTACTAGCCAAATTTTTGTACAAAATTACGTTTATATGATTAAATTTGACAAAGGGGCTTTAAACATGCTAAAATTGACTAACTCTGGTAAGATTGTAAAGCAGTGATGTTTTCGTCAGTGATGACGATAACGAAATAATTTCGTTAACGCACCGTTTTTTTATGACAATAACGCGGCGATGACTAGCTAAAAATAGCTCTGAGGTGACTAAAACCAACGCATTCTCACCCCAAGGCGTCACCTTTGACCATGCTTCAATATTTGACGTTTTAGGCGCCCTTTAGCGTCACTTACATGACGCGATCCTACGGCGTCATCTAACTGACGCTAGAGGAAAGCGTCAGTTAGAGGACGCGGTTAGGTTTAGGTGTGGGGTGGGGGTAGGGTACACGCGATCCTAGGGCGTCATCTAACTGACGCTAAAGGGCGCCTAAAGCGTCAGATATTGAAGCATGTCCAAATGCTTCCCAAGGCGTCAGTTAGGTGACGCCTTGGGAGTGAGAATGGGCTGCTAAAACATGATGAGACGTTTTCGAGTTTTCGTTGATGAGACGAGACGGAACGAAAATGATTATAAGTCTGACGTTCACAATGCATGTAATTTATGCCTGTTTTGTGTGAAATCGGTCTGTTTGGAGCTAAAAATAAGTATCAGCAATGCTGCCATTTCCTATCGCGTGCGCCCAGCACCGGCCGCCGCGCGCGCACCAGATTCCACACAACAACAACAACACAGGGTTTAATAGTAGTTTTTGTACCAAGTCAAGTCAATAGAGTCGGACAAAAACTAGGATAAAACCTGTTGGAAAGCATATTTTGCAGCGATGTTTGTGTGAGCATATCAGTGAACATCCCTGACCACTCGGTGAGTTTGACGTCTTTGTAAACGAATGTTTAATGCGTTTTATGAATGATTGTGTGGGTGCTGCTAACACACAGCATTTGTCCAAATTTCAATCTTAACCGTTCTATTTCATCAGAAACGATCTTAAAACAGGGCTTTAAGTGTAAAATACCGAACTAACCAAGACCAATTACAGTGGTTATTCAGGGATTGTCTTATTCATTTTTATGTTCAACACACTCCAAGTGTCATGTGTTTTTCATACTTCATAGTCAAGTACGCATTCTTTGTTCAATGCACCTCAGTATTAGATATTTATTTTATTATTTTGTTTCAGAATGTCTGCAACTTTGCAGTTTGCACAAGTTAAAGATAGACTGGGTTGTACATAATGTTTGTGTTTACAAATAATATGCATCTTATTGTTGCATACTACGTTGTTCATTGCACTTTAGCAATTTCTCAAATAAAGCCACAATTGCCAAAGTAAGAATGTTTTTATGCTTGGCTTTTTTTGGAGTAAAACAGTGATCCCACTGTTACCACTTTATCTGTGTACAATGTTCTAGTAGCTCAACGTTTTTGCTGTTTAAACTTTAAACCATTCATTTATTCCTTTATTACAGTTAGGGATGGGGCCGATCCGATCCAGTATCGGTATCGGGACCGATACCAGCGTAATTCACGTATCGGATTTTTCCGATCCAACCTGCGGAGAAATCCGATATTTATGATCCATGTCTGCGCTTTAACGTTGTCTGCTGAAATGACTGCAAAAGGGATTCCCCGGGCCTGCTAATCTGCTAGCTGGCTGCAAACTGTGGAATGGATATTCTGAACGGAGGTGCAGCTCAATCATAGACTGTAAAAAATAGGGCTCAATGAGACACACAGACCCCCGCTCAGGAAATCCATTCCGCAGTTTGCAGCCAGCTAGCAGGATAGGATTGAGCTACCAACATGTTCGCTGTGTGGAAATACTTCACACTGGAAACACCGCAGCAGAGCAAGACCGCAAAATGCAATGTTTGCAAAGCCGTATTAATTAAACTATTTGTCTGTGATGCATGTTTGCAATTCGCAGTCCAGAAGAGAAAGAGAGAGATCTCTCACGCAGTCCCACAGCACGCACAACACGACAGCCCTGCTTAATGAGTGACGACAGAGGAAACGTAGCCTGGTTATATCTATGATATTAGTCTGATTTCCAAAGATTAAAGAATATATTGAGGTAAAAAAACCATTAAAAACAATAGCCGCATTCTGTCTAGCCAACTTTCTTCCCATCGCGGCGGTGCGCTGTCATTTCTCCTTAATACTAAAACTTAAAGACAGAATCAGCACGATCTGTGATTGTTGTAAAATGCAGGCTCTGCTGTTGCTAAATTGCGGGACACTTTTAATAATAAAGAGAGCTATTAAAAGCACAAAATTTGCGCAAGAAATGCTGTTCCCAATGCGCGCGCGCTCCGAAACAGACTGCAACAAGACAAGCAAATTATAATCTGGGCTTCATATGCGCGTCTAAACGATCAAATGTAGCCTGCACAAGAAAAATGTCAAACCGACCGGCTTGGAGATTAACACTTAAACCGTTTATGTCTAAAATGAACGTAGTTATGGAAGTAGTTGGGAGAAAATATGGTGCATCAGTAGATATGAAATCTGAACTCGTTCTTAAAGGGGCAGCAGTATAATGTGACGATTGCGACATTACTGAGAGTCAAACAACAAAAGGCAAAGAGAAAATCACTCACAGCTCTTGAATGAATTACTTCAGCTCTAATAAGCATAAATCTATCTATGGTAAGCTTTGCAGTGCAATTTTACTTTTGATTACTTTATTATAATTCTTTTTAGACCATACCTGAATAATGTTAGTAGACCTTCCTGAAATTAAAGCACTGTGTGCCTGTATAATGTGTATCTTTGTTTAATTGTCTATCTATTGTTTAATATATATACTGACATACATACGTACATATCATCCTAGCCTGTAGAGGGGAGTTTATTTCAACATCATATAAAATCAACAATAATGATAAATAATATTAAAGCAAACACAGCTCTGGTATCGGAAAAGTATCGGTATCGGCCGATATCCAAAGTCGGGTATCGGGATCGGATCGGAAGTGAAAAAATGTGGATCGGTGCATCCCTAATTACAGTGATAACTGGTGAAAATAGCTTTTAATATTCAGGGGTAAAACTATAACTTGAAATATGGGGATAAAAGGTTTCTGCCCAATCAATGTGACAATGAAGTACAGCTTGGCAATGGCAGCACTGCATCTCCATCAATGAGAAAGTCTAGTTTATTATGCAAAGGTTGTAAGGTTAGCTTGTTTTATGAATTGCAACACTTGCTAAATCTGTCAAACCTAAGCCTATTTCCACTACTTTTTAAACTAAATTAATTTGTTAAAGACTACTTTTTTTTTTTTTTTACTAAAATTGATTAAACTTGTTAAAACCTTTTGGTGTTTTCGTCGACTAAAACTTGACTAAAACCTTTTGTGTTTTCGTCGACTAAAACTTGACTAAAACTATTACGTTTTTAAGTGACTAAAATGTGACTAAAACTTGAAAGCATTTTCGTCCATAAGACTAAGACTAAGACTAAAACTAAAAGGGCTGCCAAAAACAACACTGTTGTAAAGCTCCTTTTTTTGAAAACATGTTTTCTATTAAGATACACATACACTAAAATAGCTTCTTACATAAAATAAAATTGCTGCATCATTTTTTTTTTTAAACAGCAGTAAATACTGTAATACAGAGTCAGAGTAGAATTATCTGCATTAGAAAAAATGAGCAAAGAATAAATATTTTTTTCTAAGAAAAAATCCACAATTAAGGCAACAGGATTACAACTTCATATAGGCCTATATGACAGTTTTAGGGACTTTGAATTGTTTGTTTTGCATCAGCATTTCCTCAGAGCTCCAACTTAATAATTATCAACTGGAGATATGTCCACCTGAAACAAGTATGGGCCTACAGGTCTTTATTTTACAGATTATTCCCACAAACGCACCTCCTGCTTTCTTTCATGGCATGATTAATTTTATTAAAACATAAAATTAACTCTGGAAAGATAGTTGTGATATGACATGGCATGAGGGCAGCCCTGCTAGTAGTAGCCTAATACCGACACCGTGTCCATAAATCATGAAGATTATTTTTTCTTCATATCGGCCACGCACACTCACGAACTGACTGAGTCGCGTGTGATGATTGTTTTGCAGGAGCGCGTGAGATGTGCCTATGTTCTGGATTCCCCTGCTATTAAAAAAAGATCGCTATATTATCACATTAAGTTGATAATTAAACGCAGACTAAAACAGCCCTCACTCCGACGGCCAGTCCGCGAGTTTAATCTTCTCTAATTGCAATTCGTTTATGTCAGATGTCTTTTGACAAGGCTACAATTTCTCAACATGCCAAAGTGGCTAGTAGGAGTGACTGTGTTACCCGCCATGCGTGAAATCCACCCGCATTTGGCGGGTTGGCGGGTGTTAATGTCAAGCCCTGGTGACGTTTATTAAACGGCTTCTCAAATGAAAAAAACAAGTAGGGCAGGACTGCCGCCGGGTTCACACCGGACGCTGAAGCGACGCGGCCTGTTCACACCAGACACGTATTCTTCGTGGAGGTCGACAAGTGCTTCTCCTCAGTTGTGTTTTATTCAGAGCTATTTTTTTTACATCATTGGTAAGTAAATAACGTCATAATATAAATACACCATGTTTCTGTAACCAAGAAGTTTGTACAATTCTTTTATTAATCCGTTGTCGAGACACACACTTATCAACTCCTGCCTGCCTCTCTTTCTCGTTGTTTCCCTGTTTGTTTGTGTGTCCGCATTTGTGGTATTTTAGTTTGAAAATGTATTATATTTTGACAATTGACCAGACGGTCGAGTGTTTCTTGGTGTAACTTCCTGCCGCAATTGACGCAGATCACTCGCTCCACGTCTGGTGTGAACGACACCATAGGATAACATGGGCGCCGAAAGGAAGAGGCCTCCGTTCCGTGCCGATTCCACATCGCTTCAGCGTCCGGTGTGAACCCAGTGTTAGTTTTGTAGCCTGGTCTCACCAGACTCTCATATATTTCATTTGTACAGAGAACCTCTGTGGTTTTTTGCACAAATCAAATTATATTTGTTTGGCTTCTGTACACAACACTGTTGCATAGATAAATTAGGTTACACTTTATTTTCTAGTAGTGTACTTTCTTTCACAAGAAAGAACTGGTAATATAAGGTAACTACAGTACATGGTTAGTTTTAGGTTCAGGGTTAGTGCAGTTATTGTAATTGCCACAAGTGCATAGTAAGTACATGCAGAACAGGACTGTAAAATAAAGTGCTACCATAACTTATGCAGTGATCTACAGTCAAATATGTCTATAAAGGTTATGAGTGTTGTGATAGAGCACGGGAAGACTCTGTTCCAATAACAAATGGATACAGCCATATGCTTCGAGAACGAAGATTAATTTCTATACAAATCTCAAATCTGTTTATTTTCTTATCATATGCAGAATTGTGGACATATAGTGACCTCATAGCATAGACATTTTCCAGCTGGCTACAACATTTTTCATTTGTACAGCGAGATAAAATATTGTATCCAAGGTCTTCAGTACAAGAGATTGAGACCAAGCATGGGATTATTTTACATTTAATATCTGCTGATTTGTTGAGCACATACAGTATTGCATTTACACTGATCTAATCTTGCTGTAACTTGCAAGCATTCCCAACCTTTGTTTAAAAGGTGTGTTGACAAAGACATTCCATTTACAGTTCTAAAAAGCCACGGTAACGACATTTCTGTAAATGCAATTACACCGGCTCTCATTGTTTGCATTTCTGTTCATTCATTCATTGCAGCTTTTGCCAACAGAACAGTGTCTCCCCTCTTGCTCTGTATCTCATAATAAGGACTGTGGACCTGCTTAGTTAACAACCATGAGAAGGTCAACAAAGAGCCTGAGCCAGGAGTGAACCAATACTAAGCCAAAAAAAAGTGCATAAAATGTTTGCATAAAACAAAGGTCATACAACCTGCTGAATAAATGATCTACTTTTTAAAAATATACTTTGTACATTTAAAATGTGCAAATGTCAGTCTTGTTAGTGCATCAAAAAGAGAAATCAATAGTTCACATTATACAGTACCACTGTACAGTTTCCAGGCATAAATGAATGAATGACAAACTTAATAGTGAAAACTGTTCTTCCTCAGAGGGGCTGTAGTTAAAAAGGGGGAATTTTATTCCATCAACCCCAAAACATTTGAACTGGAAATGAAAGGGATCCACTGTCTCTCTGGGTTGATTCGATCTAGCAGAGGGATGATGAAAAAGATGATGTGTGTACTCACATACAGTACACAATAGCTAATGCAACCACTTCAAATAAATAAACAAACAGTACAAACATCCTTGTTTAACAGATTTAAAAATAAAAAAAAAAATCATTCCTAATTACTGTACCTAGCAAAATTCACACAGAATCACAGCAGAAGCTGCTTCCTAACACCTGCTGCTTGTTAACACTGTGAGCTTATGCACAGACACACACGCAGGCGCTCAAGGGAGAAATCAAGTGTGAGGTCTCATTGGGTTTAAAGGTCGGGACCGCATCCCACTGGCAGGAGATTCTGAGGAGAGACCAGGTAAGGATTGCAAGCTGTGATGAAATAAAAACCTCAGAACTAGCCCCAAAAAAGGGGAGTTGGGAAAAGAGACACACGGAACAGACCTCCAGTCCTGACAAAATTACAGCCTTCAAACAAGTGATAGTCTGCAGTTCACTGGCTGGAACCTTAAGGGGATGAGTTTAAACATCAGATGTAATAAGCAAATGTAAGAAAACATCAATGCAGAGGAGAACAAAATCTAATATTAATATCTAATAATCTAATAAATAAAATCTCTACACTGCTCCATTCATGTTCATTCAGGCAATAAAATCAAATAAAGTTTCAAAAGACTCATGTGGAATCTCAGCGAATATTCTTTCCTTCACCTGTCCTCCTGAGCTCTCCTGTACATGATTATATTTCTGCAAGCAGAACAGTGTGGTCTTCGTTGCTGCCTCTTTCCCAGTTTCCCCTCTGTGCCCAAGTGAGTATTATCAGGCTGAGATAAGATTTTCCTTTTCCCCACTTCTCTGACGCACTGCATTCACAAAGCTTTTGAAATCTCCTTGTGCGAGTTTTGGCAATATGAAACTTATTTTGTGCTTGAATCAATCAGGCTTGCTTTCTCGCACAATATCACACACACACACAAACACGTTACTAGTCACCCACGCTAATCCACACAGAGAAAAACAGCGAGATTCAACCCAGGCCAGAGTGTGTTTGAATGCGGCACGTATCTTTGCTGCCCCGGAGTCCTGAGCTGGATGAAGGGTGGTTAGTAGGAGGCAGAGGAGTTTCACCGCAGGCTATGAGCAGTCCGCCTTGTGTTTCATGTTATTTCATGTTATCACTCTCCTTCTCGTTTTTTTTGTCTTTTCCCCTTCCTTTTCATTTTGTCTCTGTACATTCTTATCCATCCATCAGACATGTAATCCTCTTTATTTCTGTCTTTTCTCTCACACATGTCCGCTCAGATTTTTAGGTCAAGTTTATGCAACATCCAAAATTAATAGAAATGTGTGTATTTTTTTTATTTTTTTTTCATGAAAGATCAAAATGATACACAATGCAGATTTATTTTCACAGCCCCCTTTTGCTATATTTAACCAAGGGTGCCAATACTAGTGGAGGGCACATAACATTATCAATTAATATTTTTGGTTACTGCTGTTTTTAGAATTTTAATGTAATATACAGTTATATATAGATAATAACTACAATAACTTTGTTAATAAAATGTATTTCTTCAAATTTTATATTTTATATAAATAATTTAAAAAAATCCCCCTTTGGTCATGTCTTATCTCGCCTAGGGCACAAAGTGAGACAGGACTGCCACTGGTGCCCCCTAAAAAAGATCCCTCCCTGTGTTTTTGGTGTGGTTGGGTCAAAGATGTAAAGGTACTTTCTTTAGAGACCTGTGCCTGTCAAAGCAAAAGACAGACAAAGAAAGCAATAGACCAAAAGATAAAGTGTGTCCCTGTCCTCGAGTTTAGGTTACAGGATAAACTAATGCAATGTCCTGATGGACTGACTGGAACTAAAACGTTTGAGAATGTGTCTATTCATTTTGGATAATCGTCTCTTTCAAAACACACAAATACTTGCATGCAAATCCGTTCAGGACTGTTCTTATTGTTAAGCTGTAGAAAGCTCCTCTTAACATCAAGCGGTAGGAATCATGTAGGGCATGTAAATATAAATATATTCATGTAAATATAAACCAAGAATGATCAGGACCCTGACACAAAGTGACCCTGAAATGGTTTATTTTGTGATTATGACCATTTGGCAGTACATTGCCCAGCTTCTTACACAGCTACTTAAATAAAATGAACATGAAATATTGATTTGATTTTAAATTATTAGAACATTATCTTAAGCCAGAGACCATTTTTTTATCAACAACGGTAGATTGTTTTGATTGAAGATGGCGCAAATTATAGATTTTAGAAAACATGTTACTATAAACAACAGTCCGATAAAAGGACAAAATCACAAACCCATCCAGTGACAAAAACAGTGCTGAGAGCCGAGGCGTACATGACTCATACTTTTCCTCTTGTCCTCTACGCGGAGAAAGAAACATGCATCAAAAAGACATAAAAGGCCTTTCAATAATGAAACAGTATTTGAAAACACACATTTTTATATACATATATATATATATATATATATATATATATATATATATATATATATATATATATATATGCATGTGTGCAGGTACAAAGAGAATGAGTCTGAGAGAGAACAAATACTGAAATGTTCTTTTATGCAAGCGCATTATGCGAGTCATTATATTCAGGCACTCAAGCTATCTACATGCTTCAAACCTGACAGAGTACATCAAAGAGAGAGGTATTGTCTCGCTATTGACCCGCAAGTTATAGACGGTGCTTTGGGCAAATAAGAACAAGAGAGCTTGAACCAGGCTAATGTTCTCATTCGAGAAACTCTCCATGATTCCCTATTAAATATGAAAGAAATCAAACATTATTGACGTATCCTGAATATCATGACTGTAGTTCATGTTCAGGCGCAGAGTGAGTCACAGGAACAAATACTCCATTACGTGGCCCTTGTCGGGTTCATCCCACATTTTTATTGCTTCTGATTCAGTCTCAATATTTTTCTGCTTGGTTTGCATTTCACGAAGAGCCATATTGAGTTCCTAACACAGTATTGAAATTTAAAGACCTCCTGAAATCAAAACTTAATTAAACATTAGCTTTGAGGCAACATACCAACAACTCCTATCGAGTATTTCTCTTTCATGAAAATGGACCTTATAGGCCTATTGATAATATTGATAAATTATACGTCCAATTTTGGTATTTAATGGGTCTGAAATTATCAACTTTACGTGAGTTGTAGTTCGACACCGCAGAGTGCAGATGAACACAATGTTTGAGGAGACTGTGAGGTTGTCGATCACCGTGCTGGTGTCGATAATGGCATTCAGAATCACAATTCTTTTTGGATGTATGACCACCAACAAAATAATTTTCATATATGTCAAATATGTTGTTGCATGTGTGTCCTGTTTCCCCCGTTCCTTGTGTATTTGGTTCAGTCCTGCTTTCTGTTTTCCCGCTCCTCGTTTGTGTTCAGTCCCTTCACCTGTGTCTAGTTACTTTTCCCCAGCTGTGGCTTGTTCCCCTAGTTTGTTCTCTGTGTATTTAAACCCTGTGTTCTCCTCATTCTTAATCTGTTCTCATTTATGTAGGGTGTGATGTTGTGGTTCCTGACTTCTGTTCATTAAAGATCCTGTTTCCTGTTATTCCTAGTATCCTTGTGCTTCCAGTACCAAGCTACCTTAACATATGTCATCTGAACAAGTAATATTGTGGATATTCTGAATGTTCTGGTTCTGACATTGCAGTAAATAGTGCTGATTAAATCTAAAATAGTGCTAAACCGTGCAAATTATACTTTGTTCTCAAATTGTTAATGTTAAAGGAGAACTCTGATAAATTTTAAAATTGAGCTCTTTATTTTTTTATTTCTTTTTTGTACATTTGGAGTGTTGTCAGTACAGACAAAAACAACAAAAATCGGTGTTGCCTACATGTTCTAAACTTGCTTTTAGCCTCTTAACATCCTTGATTTGTATTTACGAGTGCACAACCATGTGAGTTGTGTCATTAAGAGTGACCACGGTCAATCTGACTGCAGTACATGTGAAAGTCAGCTCACGTACCTTTATTTGCTTCCTGTTTTCGGGCAAAGCCCACAGTAGTGGGTGATTGTCTATCACATGCGGAAATCCACAATTAAAAGACATTATTAAAAGCCTACCATTTTGAATCAAACTACGGCAAGCAGATAGCCTTGAACAGTTGGCTTATGTATTTTCTCAAATATGTATTTTGGATAATTTTTAACCCAAAAATAAAGCAACGAACTTCAGCTTTAATATGACAATATCATGGATTCAATTCCCAGGGAATGATGTATGGAATGAAATATATAAAAATATATATTAAAAACTAATTATATTAGTTACATTAAATTAAATATAAATGGGTTAATTTAGGATAATTGGGACATTGTCCCAGTCATCTCAATCGCAAAATGTGTCTCAATTTACCTAAATTAACCCCCATACAAATTATTTATTTTGTTTAGGTATTGGTTATTTAATTATTTCAATTATATTAATTAAAATTGATTTTATCAACTTTTTTTTTTTTTAACTGATGGAGAGGACAGGATGACGAAAAGGCAAATTGTAGTTTTAAATCTGTGCTGGACAAGAGATTTTTCGAAACCAGATGAGATATCCAAAACTAGAACCGAAAGAATGGTACAGGGATTAGACCAAAGCTGCAGCCCCAGGCAGTGCGGCAAAAAAAGAGAGAGAAACGGTGTGAATTGTGATGATGATAGTGATGAAGATAATCTCAAGCATGCATCTGGAGGGATAAAGAGGCATCCTGATTCCCAACAGAACATCAGTCCTCTCCATCCATCTGATCAAACGTCCATACACTTTGCCAACACGATAACCTGGAGGTCAATAAATCTGTACTCACTGCCAACAAATAGAAAGCGAAAGAGAAAGAGAAAAACAGAAAAGATCATGCTACCATACTTTGATCTGTTGCAGCATTTTATGTTTATATCATAGATGGGAGAAGGTGACACTGGTACAGCTGAGGCCATTGTTCATCAACTTGTCAGAGGAATATTTTTTTTCCCTATTGTGACACTTGAAGAAACAGTGACACCAGAATATGTGAGTGGAAATAGAGTTACATGATTTTGCCAGGAGCAAAACTTTATTTTTATTTATTTTTTTGCAAGTCGGACTGTCAGCACTCTCTGATATTCTGCACACAACATGTTATAAGCCCATTATGAAACTGCATGTCAGCAAGAATTCAGGAATGTGTTAGACAGTGTTAATAGACTTTTTGCAGCTGGAATGAAAGAAAATTGGAATTTGTGAAATATTGCTGCTATGAAAATAGTGGAAAAACACACACAAAAATGTTAAGACAATGTTTAAGACAGCTGAATGCAATGGGCAAAAGCAAATACAAGGATGAGATTGAGTTAGGGTTAGGTATTCTCGTTGCTTGATAAAGTTAAGATTGAGCCACTGTAGTCACTTGGACTATTTTAACAATGTCTTTAATAAACTTTTCGAGGCCGGCAAGTTTCAATCCCTCAAGAAGCCTAAGGACTAGTCTGCACGAGTGATCCGGCTCTCAGATTTCATCAAAAATATCTTGTTTCGAAGATGAACGAAGGTCTTACGAGGTTGGAATAACTTGAGGGTGAGTAATTACTGACAGAATTTTCATGTTTGAGTGAGCTATCCCTTTAAGCCAGTTATTTATGTACTTTGCTGTATAGTGTGTCAGTAAATATCTGCTTCCATTCCCCTTTGAGTTTAAAACAGCTTTTGTCCTAGGTACACTTGCACATAGATTTTCAGGTAGCTTTGCAGGTAAGTTATATATGCACACAGCAGTAGGTTGCATATGTGTGCGCATCCCATCTAAGTTGGACTGCCTTTATCCCTTTAAACTAAAATCCCTGACTCTAGTCAACAGTGCAAAATGTGTACTTGCCATTGCCACTTTTGTTCCCTGTGTTGATGTGGCTGTTATTGGGTTATTGGGAAGCGGGAGTCCTGCAGAGCTCTCAGACAAAGCTTCAGGACAAACTTTCACCATTCACAGGGTCACAATTTAGGTCCTGCAAGGCATGAGTCTGCCCAGATTCATGGGCTTTGCAGTTTCATAACAGTGAGGTTGAAGAATACTAATAATACTGCAGAGAACCAGGCACTAAGAAGTGCTTAGGCATAAACAAACGTGTCTTATGCACTGTGCTTCGATTAGTCTGCCTGTTGATCAATGCCTATATCGATTGATCAACCCATTGTGGGGCTGAGAATTAACTACCCAGTTAATTGTGATTAAAGCAGCGGCTATATGTGCAACGAAACTATAAAATGGAAAGAATTTAAGCAAATTCTAGTAATTCTATCAAAATCCTCATTAAAGCAAGTCCACAAAGTGGCTCCACTGATCAAGACATGCATGACAAAATGAAATGTGAAAAGAAACCTTCAAAACCAGCAGCATAAAAAATGCTAAAAATGGTTTCATAAATGTTGCTTCTTTAGCTCCAAACAGGTTTAACATCTTTTTCTTTTTTGGCATTAAGTTATAAAATCCTTGTCCATCTTTTGCCATGCTAACACTGAATTACATAAAACCATGCAGTACTACAGTAGAATGTTAAAGCTAGTTGTTTCGCAAACAAACAACCAAACAAAAACCACCAAAACATTCACATAGCTTCAGCGTTCGAGGAAATAAGATGTTCAGTTAACATGCTTATGTACATTTCACGGCCACTGCAGTTTTGTTCAAACAAGTGCCATGTTGCAAATTTGATTCATCCAATCAATGCACCGACCTCACAAATATGCAAATTTAGGGATAAATCCAAATGTAGAAGTTATGAAGACTGAATACCCAAAAATTAAATACTAGAATCCAAACAAAATAATCCAGGATTTTGTTAACTAATTGATAAAAATAAAAAAAGAAAGACAAAAAATAATAAGTTAATAACAATAGTAATTGTTTCCACCTCCTTTTCTTATTTCGCAGGTATGAGCACTTTTGAAGGGAGTATTGTAATACTACAGATTTTGGTTCATGCATCCATTTTCCAAACAGCTTACCCTAGGTGAACCTATCCCAGCATCTCAGGCGGTAGGCAGGGACATATTTGGACCTCTAGGGGAAAAGTACTTTCAGGGAAAAGCACTCTCAGCAGGTGATTTGTCCCGTGCTCAGATCCATGCCTAGCAGTCATAATAATGTTATGAACCTCAACTACAAGACTGTAATGGAAAGTTGTGCAAAAGTGGACTAGTGAACTGGAAACGATGAATATGTAGCCCCTTGAACCAGGTGTGGGGAGCTCGGTATGGGATGTAATTTAAAAGAAATTTCCAATGTATAATACAATATCTAAACCCAGATTTGCATACATTCACACAGCACTGAGCGATTTCGGGTCCCAAAAATGATTCCCAGTTAATGAGAAGCGAGCTGGAGTAATCCAGCTTGGAGCGGTTTGTGTATTCGAGGATGAACTGCAGGCTGCAGCATTGACAGGCGAAGTAGAAAAGGTTCAGACATGTCTGTCTTCTCGTTGAATGCATCAGCTCGCTCACAGGCCCATGTACCATTCACTACTGAAAGCAAAAAGCAGAATCAGAGCAAATAAAAAGCTTTCACTCACAAAAGCTAAACGCTAAATGTCTAACTGAAACGGGACGGACAGCTAAACACTAAACACACGTTGAGCTGGGATGTGCCACAGTTTAGCAAACAAGGCTTATTTTCCTTCAGATGGGATTTTGAGTTAATGAGATGAGCAGTTTACTTTGAATACGGTCTGTCTGCATGAAGATTAATTATAAGATGCAGTTACAAGAACAAATTCGTAAACTATACTGCAAAAAAACACATTCCACAAAGATAAAAATTGCAAGGAGCAAAATGCCACATCTTTTCATTTGATATTTTAAGCTCCTGTTAATAGGAAGCCAAAAAAAAAAAAAAAAAAAAACGATCCCACCAGAATTATTCACTAATTAGAAACAAATGCTTTTTGTCATCTGGTGTCCACACAGACACGTCAAATATATAAATCAAAATCTAATTAAGCAAAAATTCCATTTTTTTTTTGATTACCATCAAATTGGATTTGCCTCTCTTTAATCTCAGATCCTTTTTCAGTTTATTTCAGCTTTCTATTCTCTCAGCACTCGTTGAAACAGAAAAAGTAGTCAAGTGCGGCCTATTTGGAAGTGGTTTCCCAAAACTTTTCATCCAATTTGGCCTCTATCACTGTTACATGTAAACACGCAAATGTTCATGCTCAAATTCTCCATTTCAAGCCCTGTAATTGAGGGAAAATGAGAAATTACTTCAAAAGAGAAATGCAAGGACCCCCAGGGCACACGTTTAATTGTTCTTCCACTCCTCTGACAGCTAGTTTCTCCTCCCATTGGAGCGTTTCTGCAGAGTCCCGGTGGCAGTGGAAATTAGGCATGGGTCATTCACCTCTGTGGGAGAGCGATGTCAAAAACAGCAGCACAGTAGCTCGGCACCATCACGAGCGGCCTATATCACTCATGCTCTCTTCTTTTAAATGATGCAATGCTTACTTAAGCGATGGCTCAGCGTGGAGGCATGAAAGGATGACTACGTTTAATTAAAAACTCAGTTTGCAGCCCTTCAGTTCGTTTTTTCAATTAAATTTCTCTTTAATATAGATGAGCAAGCCCATGCTACCTTCAGCTCGTAAATTTCGGCATAACTGGTAATTACCTTTGATCCACCATGCCGATTTTGCAGTGGACTCTTCCTCTGATTAATGAGAACTCCCCCAACAAACGTGTCTTTGTGACAGGGCTATTTCATAAGCACTGATTTATGTGAGTGCAAGTAACAGGCCTACAGTATATGTGAAGCACAAGCAAATTGGTGGGTCGATAAACTGGATGGTAATGACCTTCCTCGTCTCTTCCCTGTATTTGCCCACAACCATGACAAGCTCTCCTGTTCACCCCACAGTGTTGAGTGTTTCCCCCTCCCACCCAGGCAGGTGCTCACAAATATGGTAGCTGGATTCAAGCTGTGTTTTTTTTTTTTTTTTTTTTTTTTGAAATATGGAAGCTAGTCAACCAGCCAATAACCAGTTTGGAGCAGTCAGCTGAAATATTTCCATGACTCCAAAATCTACTAAAATAAAATAGACCACACATGACATTATTTATAGTTTTGATTTGTGACAAGCCACCTGCATACAAAATGAAAATACTCTTAGGAACAAAATGCAAGATTTTTGTGACATCAAACAAATTGGTTCATTAAGTTTGCCAGCTCTAAAATAATAATAAAAAAGTGAAGCTAGATAACAAAAATAAAGAAGATAGAAGTTAAACAGAAATTTAAAAATACATTAAAAGTTCAAAACTATATTGACCCTGCCATGAAGCACATCAACAACAGTTTTTATAGTGAGTTTGTTCAACAGAATCCGTTGGGAATTCTGATAAGTGCCTGGCAGAATATCTTCTCCCTTATCAAACGATGATTGACCACTTGTGCTCTTGAGCTTTTCTGCTCTCGGGGCATTTCAGTAAGGACAGATTGAGATAATGGAGCCAAGCAAGAACAAGCAAGAACGGTTAACAGTAAAGTCACTCAGCCCAGAGGGACCACACGGATGCATCAAGTTGAAGATCCTTATAGATAAGACTGTCATTCTCAAACACAAGGGGAAAAGTCAGATAAAGAAAAAAAGTATATAGAGAGAAAACAAAGAAAACTTCCTTTGTTGAGAAGCCAACGCCAGTGAAACTGTGTGATGCTCCATACTACATGTCAATATAAGCAAAAGCTATTATGCCATTGAACATCCTCCTTGAAATGAAATCTTAACAAATTAAATGAAAACAATGACATGTCCCCTCAATTAACTTTTCCCACCAATTAAATAAACATTTAGTAACAAAACAAATTAATTACATTTACATATTACATTATTACATTTCATTATTAGCAGTGAGTTGTATTTTATTTTATGTTTTGTCAATGCTGTTTGACTGCGTTCACAAGTTGACATTTGACATCTTCAAAACACGCACAGAAACATTTCTGATCAGCGTGCCAGTGCAAATCCTGTGTGTTTTTCCATGTTTTACGCCAATCTCCTTCTCTCCATCTCTGTCCATTCATGTGTGGGGTTATGGGGTGACCTTGTGCTGAATGTGAATCTGGGCGACTGGCTCTTTCCAACTGCTCTCTCTTTCCCCTCAATCCACACTAATCCATCAGGGTTATCAGAACTCTACTCCCTAATTAGGAGGCCGGGGAACTGGGAGGCAAACCTTGCCATACCCCTCCCTCCCACTCTCATTAATTTATATATATATATATATATAAAAAAAGAAAAACACTAAAAACAGCAACCAGCTCCTGGAGCAGCGCTAACACGGCAAGGTCGAGAGATATCAATCTCGGGTTGTTGTCGGTACGCGGGAATGCGTCAACACGACAAGTGAGAGCTGCATTGCAATGACCCATTTTACGGGTTTTGGAGGGGGAGAGATTTTCACATTGAAAGTCCTTTTAAATCTTTAACCACAACCGGCTTTGACAACAACAGGCTTTAATAACAGCTCCTTTTCTAGTCCAGCTTCGGAGCATTTGCAGTCACAGCTTTTCGTATTTGCCACGGAAAGATGCTCACGTCGACGGGGGGCTAACGAGTTTTTCACTAGAGAAGACATTTGAGCCTTAATGTTCCCATTATGAATAAAACCAATGAGCACGGCATGCAATTCTGTTGCCATGGGCGTATTATTCAGATCAACTCATCAAATGACTTATCTATTTATAAAATGTATTTTATACTCATGATCATTTATAGTGCCTCAGGTGATATATAGACTTGCTCTGTAATTACTGGAGCGATGCAACACAATGTATTTGTGGCAGTGTTGATAAAGCCATTTTCAATCTGTAGCCTGTCAAGCTGCTCATAATTAATTAAAATACAGTTAAGGCACTCGTTTTTTAAATTATATAGTGCTGTCATATATATATATATATATATATACAGTATATATACAGTATATATACAGTATATACACACACAACACACACTTCACACTTACAAAAAATATTTTACTCGTTTGTGCTCTTTGGGCGTTCTTATGTGCGCAATTCCACAAAACTGGAAGATTTTTGTAACATAATCAGCAATAAGCTTATTTTAGAATGTAAAAGATCAAATTAGGAGAATTGCGGCAAATCATTGAATTCTGAATATGTTACTGCCAATTTCAGGAATCCGATTACGTAATCAAGATTGCATATAATCAGTGGATAATACAACATTACAAATCAAACAAACAAAAAAATATTTGTATAGTTTATATTTGAAATGTATATTCAATTGTTAAAACAATTTATTAATGAATATATATATATATATATATATATATATATATATATATATATATATATATATATATATAAAATATTCAGTGTATATATAGGAATTTATCAGGTGCACTAATTCCATGTATATACATATATAAAAAAAACAATAAATCTGCACATTACAACCAATTTTCTACATACACAGACAACACATATAATGTTCTGTATGTACATGTGAATTGTGCATGCGATTCGCATCCTCCACAGACCGCATAACAAACGGGCCAGTTTTCCTGGCCCGTTTCCCGATCACTGTCACTGTTTTTCTCCCATCAAGGCCTCTTTCCTCTGTATTAATTGCCTGGTTAATTAAGGAACTTAGAGCTATCGGAAAAGCTCCTCTAAAAGAGAGAGACAGTGTCCTGGGGGAAAAGACGACTCTAATGAAGTGAATAAAGATGAGAAGTGCTGATCAAGGAGTTGTTGGTGAGAAATGCAGAGAATCAGGCAAGGATTGCAAACGCAAGAGGAAATATGCCCTTCTTTTATCAACAGACCTTTTTTATTTCATATTTTTTGCCTTGAAAGTGCACAGCCAAAAGGAGAAAAGTGAGTGAGACAAAAAGGAAGAGAGATGAAAGAGTCTGGCTAGAGAGAATGGGTATGTTTTCTCATTAATCGTTCGCTACAGCTATCGCCGTGCCTCTGTAGCCTCATTTACCATGTGTCCCGGCCATCTGCAGTCCTGCCTTTTTAAAAACCCCAATGTCAATCTGAGTGGCAAACAGATGATGAGCGCTGAGTAGTGAAATGGGTGCCAAAAACAATGTGTGGAGAGAGAGCGATATGACAAGGCCGCGGGCATCAAGGAAGCACCCACACTTCTTCTAGAAGAAACCGTGTCATTAAGTTCATTCACAGCGGAGCTGGTGTTTTATAAACATGTTTGCCACACACCACACTCTTTGCAGCTGAAGGAATGCTAATGTGGTTAATGAGGCTAATATAAAGAGGCATGTGGACATGCAATGACACATCTCAGAGCTTGAAGACTTTGGAACAAGATCTACCACTTCCTTGACTGGCAACGCTGAGATATGACAGGCTTTGAGGCCACCTTAAGCATAGAAAAACAGCAGAGAGTGAGTTGAGTTTGCTCAGAGAATAAAAAGCAGCAATAAACGCAGAAAAGTGAGTATGTAAGCAATAAGGTACAGGCAGTGTTGGGCAGTAGCGTCGCTACAAGTAGTGACGCTTCTAGTTTAACTACATACTACATTTCTCAGTAGCGTGGTCGTAGCGTCGCTGTTTTCTGAATCAAATTGGCTACCTTTTCACTGCCGAAGCTCTACGATAACGTCCACACAATTTAAATTTTCCCAAGCATTTCTAAAGCTCAAGCTCAAATCGGAAATACAAGTGCTAAGTATCACTGATGCATAAAGACCATTTAAAAAGGAATCATGCATGTTCTTCGTCTCAGTAAATGAATGGCTCAGATGTGCAGATTCATTTACCACACACACAACACACACTGAAGCACACTAGCGATGTTTTCAGCCTATATGAGGACATTAATGCATGCACTTCATCTACACAGCCGCTCTGAGAGTCACTTTAGCAACATTATACTGTAGCTTGATTTGAGAAAATCTTCATATAAAAAAAACACAAAGAGACTCAAGGGCCTACATGGCAACCTGTCAAAATAAATGGTTGGTGTGACATCACGTACTGTTAGGCTGACACATGAGAAATGTACTTCATGGAAAAAGATGCCAACACTCTTGAAACATGGTTTTGTTATAGTTTTATATAGTTATATGGTTTATAGTATTTTTTTTTTTTTTTTTTTTTGCCAAATTGGTTTGGAACAGTTGTTGAATAAACAATTAAATAACAAATTATGCGGTAACACTTTATTTCGATAGTCCACTTTAGACATTCTACTAACTATAAGTAACTTTTCAACTACATGTCAACTAACTGTCATTAGACTATTAGTAGACTGTCAGCTTAATATCTGCTAACACTTTATGTTGTTGGTCCCCCAACAAGGCATTCAACTGACTATAAGTAACTTGGCGACTACAAGTAAAGGCGGGCATACACTGTGCGATTTTCGTCCGATTTTGAGCCGAATTCTGACTCGTGCGACTCATTTTCGTGTCGGACCGATTTTCAGCTTTGTCGTGCGTCGTTTGTCGTGCAGTGTTCGTGCAGTGTACAGGGAGAAACGAGAGGCGATTAACCTCTCACGATCGACAATCGGATGGTCGGATGAATTTCTGGCATGTCAGAAATTTTGGTCGCTCCTCGTGACTATATCGCACAGTTGAAGCAAAGCTACGAACCGATTGCCCTGAACTCAGTGTTTTTTCCCTCACTGCACCTGCGCGAAAACAGAAGTTTAGCCGTTTCATCTGCAGCAAAAATAAAATTAAAATAAAAACGAGCTACAAATTACTGTTGCTTACCTCCAGTTCGTGTTGCAAAATGGATAATATTACCCACCGTCTTCAAGCCACCTGATATGTAACACCTCTTTTATTATTTTGTCAAACAATGTTTTTGAAATAAACCTGTTTTTAATTTCATTGATGATTAATAATGGCAATGTTCGGACATATTATACTATAGACTGTTAATAGTTATTTTATATGTATATAATTCATTGTAATCGACCTAAATGTTTTAGACAATTTTTAATAAGGAGTAAGATTAATATTTTATTATCCTCACAGCACGTTGGTGCTGTGAAAATATTGCGTGGCAAATTAATTATAATAGCGGATCAATTTAATAGTAAAATTAGCCTATAGGCCTCCCCTAATAATGATAATATAATAATAATAATAATAATAATTAAATGCATAAATTGAAAATACTAAATCATCTTGATACTGATAGCAGATGCTTGTTTTGACAATATCTCTGGATACATACACGTAAATAGGCGCAATCCAGGGGGTTATCGCAGATATTACACGTATAGTGTGAGCAGTGAAGTCGCAGCTCGACAATCGGACCGTACAGTGTGAGCACATAAATCCTGAACTTTGGCTTTGCATCGCATGCGATTTACTCGTTCAGTGTGAGTAGGTACCTTGCTGAAATCGCACAGACATCGCACAGTGTATGCCCGCCTTAAACTTATTCTCCTAACCCGAACCTTAACACCTAACCATAACCTAACAGTCTACTGACAGTCTACTATAATATACTAATACTCTAAAGAGAGTTACTTGACATGTAGTTGAAAAGTTACTTATAATTAGTAGAATGTCTAAAGTGACTATCGAAATAAAGTGTAACCAATTATGCCTGTCTACATTTGATTTACAGTTTTGTTTTTTGTTTTTATCACTGAGATAGCATTGACTTGGAATGAAGTTGGTTCAATATAAAATACAATTTTAAAAAAATGCTTAGATGTAGTAAACTACTTTTGCCATATCGCTGTAGCTTAGCTTGCTTTCTTCAGTGTAGTGAAGCTACATTTAATGTAGAGTAACTGCTAGCTTAGCTCACTACATTTTCTTAGTAGCTTGCCTAAGGAAGTTAGGCACGGAGCAAAGCCTCCTCCCGCTGGAAAAAAAAATAGTCCCTGACTGTGAATAGAAACAGAAGTTACATCATTTTGCCGTTAGACAGGGCAAAGACCGTTTTTATGAGTGAGTCAGTAGAGAAGACTTCAATTTTGAAAGGACTGAAACTTGTGAACACGGAGAAACGAGAAAGACGCAACTGAAAAATGACTAGCGTGTCAGGGCATGGGAAAACTTAACTGTTAAAATGACAATATATTGCTGCTGACATTCTGATTTTTTATTAAGAATATAGGACTGACCTGAAGTAAAATGCTATATCTACTGTATATGCGGCTACACTCGCTTACTCGATCTCTCACAATACTCTACACTTCATTGAACAATATCATTGAGAACATTTTTAAGTTGCTAAGAGTGGTTGCTAGTGGTGATGTGTAGTGATACATAGAACCACTGGGTGAAGCGGTCATAGCCATGTTTTATCATGAATAAAACGCAGCTTTTGACCAATCAGAATCAGACTGGAACTTTAATGGAACAATAATTCTGGAAGAATTATTTGAACAATAATATGTGTTTGTTTAATAAAGGAAACCCCAGAAAGAGAAAGAAAGAATGCTTGCTTATTGATGCAGTAGTCGGTTCACAATTGAGGGTTCAATTGGTGGGGGAACTTTATAAAGAGAGTTTTTTTTTTTTTTTTTTTTTTCAAACAAATAATGCGGAAATCACCTCAGGTGTTGTTCTGGCTGGTTGTCAATGCTCTTCTAAAGATGATTACAGTCAGAGTAAAATCTCTGAGGCTCTCACCTGTCAACAGCCAATGAGTGTTTACTCTCGTTGATGAAGTCACCAGCCTTCAGCACTGATGTTTGCTCATCTCCATAGCCAGAGTTCCATTTACTTGTATTGTTGTTAATGGTGAATGGGATGAGTGGGGGAGAGAGGACTTGGAGGGTAGACATACACAAAGCAGAATAAATAAAATATGATCATAAGAACAAAAAGGCAGTGGGCGTTTATAATTCAGGCAAATCTCTTACTATATATGCAGGATGGTTTGACTGTACACAAACGTGAAATTTTCAGAGTGGGATAACATTTACTCTTAACAGTAACCTCTTAACAGATTCTGGCATCTGGTGCTGGCAGAAGATCAGAAGGCAAGGGGTTACACTGGTTAGGACAGTCTAGTTAACCTCTCCTGGTGGTACATGTCTTGACTGCAACATTCTGCACAAAGCATCTTTCTTCACAGATTACTATTCAAAAGTATCTGTGTTTTCTAAAATAACATTTTTGTAAGAAATATTTAAAATCACAAGCTTTTCATTATTATATCATATTATAGTATAGTATGTTTTACGAGTGACAAATGGATGGAACGGCATAACTGGACCAACCAGCGGACCGATCTCATACGAACATGTACTGCACTATATATACCGTAGTGGCTTCTCCTAGTCCAACAGCTTCCATTTTTCTTCATTTTTCAGGAAGTGACGACTTTGTTCACTTCATCTGACTGGATGGAAATGCCGCTTTTTAAACACAAATGTTTTATGTGATATTCCAATTTTGCGCAAAAGCCAAAGGTGGACCAAGTAAATTGTTTGTTCATATGAGATTTATGCCAATTTACATTACATTTTTTAGTTCTTTATATAAAATGAATGTATGGACCTGGGTGGATGAACACTCGCAGCATCCTGTTGAACTTGTCTGAATTGTGATTGATTAAATTCCACTTCCTTTATTTCAATTACATTTTTTTTTTTTTTTTTTTTTTTTGGCAAATCAAATTCGTTACGAAAATGCCTCTTCTTTGTCGTCATAGCCTCTACACTTCAGCTTGGAGAGGGGAAAAAATATGTTCCTCTCATTTTAATCTTTCTCTTTCTTTGGAAGGTTCTGTTGCTCTTCCAAGAACAAAGGAAGCAGATGCGAAGATGGATGGTCTGTTGAGACAGCACAAAGTAACGTCTCGTCTAATGTTGAAATAATTGTGGATATTAAAGAGAGAGGAAAATGCCAGCTCAGCCTGGGGAAGGCAGGAAAAGGAATTGAGAGAGGCAATAATGCAATAAAAAAGTCAGGCACTGGTGGAGGGAAGATTTCATTAAAAACAATAATGGTCATGGCTGACTGGCCCAAATGCCGGAGGACAGGTCGTTCTTCTACAAATATGGCCTCATGATCCTTGCCTTCAGAATGCAGTCTGAGCAGTTTTTTTGGGTGATGAATGAGTGCAAGCGATTTTTGCAACCTAGTGGCTACACTATTAATCAAAAGATCAGCACAAGATGTAAAAGGTGAGAGAAAGGGGGTATCGGTGAGACAAAACTCAAAAGTGTGTTTGCACTAACAGCGATGAAAATGTTGCTGCAAATCTCAGAGCGTAAATGTACCTTTTAAACTACGAGATCACTGTGCAGTTTCCTTTCCTGTGTTGACACTATTCAATCGCTATTCAATTCATTCTGTGCAGTTCAGGATGAGTCATCACTATTTTTGCACCCTTTTAACGGAGCAGCACTGTACACTTTAGATATGTTTTTACTAAAAGTGAATTGTGTCAATGATTAGTCAAAATTAGTCTCTCAGCACTAACAGAAATGGACTAATACATAACTTCAATCTTGATTCCATCTGTAAGATCTAGTGAGTGGGAAGAACAAGATATTTGTGGCTGAGCAAACAAATGCATGGAAATAAAATGATTTTACCATAAAAAAAGAGTTACCATTTTAACTGACAGCTCACTATTGTTCTTCAATAAACAAAACATGCCTATCTATATGAATTAATTCCAATGCAGTATGAGAATTCACATTTAAACAGCATAAAATAGCTAACATTTTGACGTGTTTACCATTAGAGTGGTTAAGTTGAAGGAGCATGGACGAGAGAGCCTACAGATCCTGCAACATAAAAAACCCTGCAAATCGAACGAATGTGTCTCTTCGGGAAAAATCATATTAAACTAAGAGCTAACGAATGCAAAACCATTCTATAATTTCATACTCAGCTTTGACACAGCCATTACCATATTCCTGTAAGGTTCTCTTTCAACACTTATATTGTTTTTGTTGTTTTTTTACTTGGACAGTTCACGCTATTGGCTGTAAACTCAAATCAACAACCTCCCCTCTGGTTTGGCCTCCAATGGCTATTGTGTTCCTTAAAATAGACACTGCTGGAATGGAATGCTCTTTGTCAAAGGCACTGGAGCCACGGATTTCTTTAGTATATACCAAAGCCATGGTAACAGTTTGCAATGCACTTCACTTCTTTGTATCCTTTCGTACAAACGAATAGCTCACATCTAGCAGCTGGATAATGTGCTTGGTACAGTTTTACAGAGCTTTACGAGTTCAGGTCACATTGGCAGCTAGATTCAGTTGTTTGCAAGGAAAGGGTAGCACCCTTAAATCACGTTAATTGCACAAGCCTTCAGTTGCATTTGTGTATTACAAAAAAAAAAAACTAGGCTTACCACTTTCAGGGTGAAAAGAACTGATCATAGTTGACTAGTTCTGTGGTTCCCACCACTTTTCATCATGAAAATTAATGGAAGCTCAATTGTAATACATGCATTTATAAACCACACTTAAGATAATAATCCCTTTGAGGTACTCTAATTTAGACATTTTATAAACGCCTGGTCTTACTGCTGTATATAAAAAAGGCAATACAGTGGTTTAATACATTAAGTTTATTGAAATCATACCAGACACACTTTGACATTGCCAGAAACACACTTTGGGTTGCTAACGAGATGGGGGAAGCAATCATGGGCAAGCTTTGCTTTAGGCTATCCTTTGCTAATGGTGTGAATGTGAATGTGTATAAAAAACAGCATAGCCTTCAACTGACACCCTTATGAGTTGGGTTGAAAACAAGTTAAGCTCCGTTGACAGTATCTGTGGCATGATGTTCTACAGCCACAGACAATTTTGCCACCTCCCTCATCAGTTTGAGACAAAAAAAAGAGAACAAACCGCATTTACTGTATGGTAGTGCTTACATTAAAAGTCTAATCTGAAAAGCATTACAGAAAAATTAAAAAGCAAAAGCAGGTTGTATTTTTGTTAAAGTTAAAAAAAGTGTTATTTTAGCTCTAAAGTGAATTGTTCCAATAGCAGGAGAACCACAAGGCAGATTAATTTTAATGCATTACCGATTTCTGGATGTATCCTTGTAAAAATAAAGCAAGAAATACAGTCTTTACAATTGTAAAAGTCTTCACAAGACCCTAGACAAAAGACATTTTTCAAAATGGCTGTTTATTCTTTTACTTTAGTGTGCAAAGAAGAAATATCAGTTTAAATTTCCACACATTATTTTTTTTACACATTGTTGTAGGACTCCTTTTTCATATATCACTGGATTATTACAAAGTAATCAAGAAGTATCAATCTTGATTTGGTGCTCCAGAAACATGTCCACATTGAAAATACTTCTGTGGAAACTTTTTTTTCAGGATTTTTCTTTGAATAGTTTCTTCTCGCATAATGCCTGTCAACAAGAATCTGATGACTTAACTTTATGTTGACCAACCCCATCTTAATTTGTGAAATAATACAGAAACCCAATTCTTCTTCCTGCCGGTTGGATCCCGCACCAACAATCCTTTTGAAACACTGTACCTCTGTCATTTCTGCTTTATCTCACATCTTGTAAATATATCTCATCTGTCTGCCTCTGTTCCAGTCTCTCTAAAGACGGCTGCGTTAACTCCTATCCTTAAAAAAACAAATCTGGACCCAACTGACTATGCTAATTATCACCCAATCTCCAATCTACCGTATTTCTCAAAAATCATGGAAAAGGTGTTTGCCACTCAACTGTGAACAATAGCTTTGATTATTTCAGGGTTTTTTTTTTTTTTCGCCAAAACCACAGTATTGAAACTGTATTAGCAAGGGTTACTAATGACCTCTTACTCTTTGGTGACTCTGGAAACCTTTCTATACTTTTATTACTCAACCTCAGCTCAGCCTTTGATACTGTTTTTTTTTCTACTCATGATGCGCCTCTCAGAGATTGGTATCTCAGAAGCTGTGCTATCCTGGTTTTCCTCCTATCTGACAGACAGAAAATACTATATCACCATGCACAATTATAAATCTCACACTGTCATTCTCAAACAAGGTGTTCCTCAGGGATCATCAGTTCTCGGCCCATTATTATTTATCATCTACATTTTACCTCAAGAAAAATGATTTGCCGCTATGGTTTTCAATACCAGTGTTATGCTGATGATATTCAGATATATACTGCTTGCCACCCAGACTCTATTCACCAGACTACATCATCATGTATTAATGAATTAAAGACCTGGCTCAATTGTAATTTTCTCAGTTTGAATCTGACTAAAACAGAAATTTGAATTACTGGTCCACCATCTCTAACAAAAAGTATAACTAATACTGCAAGACTTGACCTTGAAGCTACATCAATTCCATATGCCACTGTCAATAACTTGGGTCTCACTCTTGACCCTTCACTGAACTTCGATACTTACATTAGTCAACTCTGCAAAGCGTTTTTTTTTTTAAACTCCACCGTAATGTCAAACTCTGGCCCTATGTCAGCCCAAAAGATGCTGAATCGCTGGTACATGTGTTCATCACATCTTGCCTGGACTCTGCCGCAAGATTACTAACTTGCACCAAACAAACCGCTCATATCACTCCATTTCTGTTCAAACTCCACTGGCTACCCGTGCCATCCCGTATTACTTACAAAATTCTTATACTAACCTTAAAATCACTGTCTTGCTCCTTCCTATCTTTCTGACTTACTCTCTCCTTCTATTCCCCTGTGAGCCGAGCTTTCACCTATCATCTATGGGTGGCAAGTCTTTTTTTTTTTTTTCGTTTTAGCCCCTAAGCTATGGGACTCTCTTCCCCTGGCTCTTAGGACAACAACCACACTGCATGAATTCAAGTCTAAACTCAAATCCCATTTGTTTAAACAGTATTATCAGTCATGACACGTTTTTCTTAAGCACTCTTCATAACTCTGTATTACAGTCATGTTAAATTGGGTACCATTAGTCTTTTGCATCTTTACTTGAACTGTCCACCGTCCTGTCTAGTCTGTCTAGTATAGTGTTGTACTGTATATAGTGTTGTTTTTTGTATATGTTTTTGTTTGTATTTCAAAATGTAATGCGATATGCAACTGCAATCGGTCGGACTGGACAAATGTCTATTGTCCATTCATGTGTGAACTCTTTTTTTGTATCGTTATTGTGAAGCGTCCTTGAGCTTAGCAAAGGTATATAAATGAAACATTGTTATTATTATTTTTCTCACAGAATAAACAAAACAAAATGTGTATAGGGATCCGATAAATATCACAAACATCTGCACAACAACAATAACTCATCTTCTACTGTCAGTTGCTGCTTTATCATGTGAGACAGCAGGGAGATTTACAGCAGGCAGAAGTGTAACTCCTCTTAAACAAGATCCAATCAATGGCACATAAGTTAGCTCTATCATTGGCAATGACATCACCATTTCACCACAGTACCCGTTCTGCCTCCATTATTGGAGGGCATGATGACTTGAACCAGGTTGGTGCCATCCAACCCCAAGCTGTGCCCCGAGCTCTGAGCGCCTGGCTGCACTCTCACGGCATGATGTCTGGACTGATCTCTGCCGCCCCCTCTCAATAAAGCAAAGCAGACCACTGGGAGACAGCAGCATGGGCGCTAAGTGCCAGCCACATGTGGCATGGCAGGCCTGCAGAGCTGATGGAATAACTAAATCTCACTCCTTGCCTCATCTATAGCCACGGCTGTGGTCTCAGTGAGTGCAGAGTGTGGATGGATGAATGGCTATGATATCTAATAAAGGCAAATGTTGTGTGACTCATTTTAAAAAAAGCTGTTTCTCTTGCACGCATGTCAGATCCTGCAGGGCATCTCAGCCCCCGTGCATCTGCTCTCATTCGGTCATTTATTATTTCAATGAAGCGACTGATGTTTGTTGAGTCCTATGGGACATATTCTCCTAAATGTGCAGATGTTAACATTTAAAGAGGAATGTATGCCTTACCTTTTTAGTGCCATGCTGCACTCCAGCATTGTCAATTAGCTTACACATCTGTAAGCATCCATATACAAACTGACACAAATATATCACAATCATACAGTTAAATATTAGGGTTAATGCCTTGACTTAGTGGAATTGCTTAAAATAAACTATTTTAAAAATGTGTTTTAAAAAGATGAACTATGTTTCTTTTGGCCCTCAAAAAAATGCAACCATGCATTTTGCTGAAGAACATTGTTTCGGTTGTGCTTCGGCTCTATGTGACTGTGCGGATTAATGGTTATCATACTGATCATAAAATATTCACTAGGCTTAAGAGATATAACCAGTTGGAAATCTCAAGCTGATTAGCTGAAGACATTACTGTAACTATAGACACCCATTTATATATATATATATATATATATATATATATATAATTCCAGCTCTACAAGACAACCATAATAAAAATGACCCTTCTCAATAGATAATGCTTCAGAATGAACTCTGTTAGAGACTACATGGCAATTTATCTGTTCAATAAAATACCTCACCAGTTTAGTAATAAAAACGTCATCTCTGGATTGCTTTTATAACACTTCAAATTCCTCAGTTCTCAAAAAAAAAGTCAGGTCAATGTTGATTCTCATTTGTTACCAGCTCTGTCACGTTCTCTTTTTCTAACTGAGACTCCTCTGTGTTAATTTAAAATGGGTGATTCCCCGTATGTTTCAGATTTAGTGTGCTTCATATTAAGCGTTCTCACTCGTGACAACTAATCCCAAAGCATACACACGTCAAAGTGGCTGAAGAAATGTTTCTCTATTTAAGGATATGACGAGACAAGTACGGGTAATGACGCATGTATGCGATTTCACACTAAAAACATCCTAAAAAGGTCTAAAATATAAAAACTTATTGACAAAATGTCCCCTGACCTATATATGCTACTGTACCACACACAACTTCACACATCACCAAAATCACACATTCAAAGACATTTCCATGACGTTTTAGAACATCTTAATTCGATACACCATCTTAAAAATGGCAAAGTTCATATTGCAACAAAGACCTCCACTGTTGTTAACAGGACATTTTTCATATAATTGTTGTAAAAAACAAAAAACGAACAGCTGGATGGCTGTGTTGTGCGTGAAAAGCCCTTTTGGACAGAATGACATTCAATTGCAAAGTGGTTTGCAGTGAGCCAGTCATAGGCTTATTTTCATTCATTTTCAACTTCGTTTCAATATTTTTCTCTTCCAAATGAATGTAATATCTTTAAATGATATTTTTATAGGTGTTTTTTTTCTCAGCAAATTGATTGAATGAAACATTGATGATTGCAATTAATCAAATTAATGACTCTGCATATTAACTTGTTTCTATTAAATGTACCAATTTACACTGCTATTAAATAAATAGATAAAATGGATGGGTTTATACACTTTCCCCTGCATTTGTCAATATTATAGGTGGCTAAACGTAACACAGATTAACAGCATTAAGCATTTGTATTAGCACCTTTTTTCGATTTTAGTTGTCATTTTAAACTCTTTCTTTTGGTTCTGTGATTTGTAAGAATTAAATCACATCCACAACATGTTCACAAACAAAAAAATCTGTAGCAGTGCATTTTTCAAAAGCAATTGAACAATTAGTTTATGGACAATGCATTAATCAATTTATGGATAATGCATTCTTGTAGCTAAAACAATAGTGTTATATATATATATATATATATATATGCCAGGACAACACACGTAGTAGCATCCATAGCACAAAGTAGACCAACAGCAAGCCTATATCTTGTAGATTAACACCAATCATCCAATGAATAATTCCCCTTTCGAAATCCACAGCTCAGACATATTTATTTAACACCCTCCCTGTATGTTCATTGTCATGGAACGCTATCAACTAGGCCTGCATGTGGTTTATTCTAATATCCTGCTTTAATATTCCATACACGGTGGACATAAAAAAACGCTTACAAAAAGAGATAAAGACACTTGACAGGTCTGATCTCTCTGAGGCTCTCTATTCTGCATTAAACATTACCTTATCTGCACAACACTATGGCCAAAGCATATGCGGAGCTGTCAAGCTACTCGTCACCTAATGTCAGGACAATATTGAACAAACGATGAAGTCACAGATAAGTATTTGCTTCAAGACATGACAGACTTAATATACAGTACGCCAACATGCGTGAAGGAAGCACCCCTATCTCCATTAATTTAACAACATCGGCTGAGGTGTGTAGAGGTCCAGACAATGGCTTTACTGATATGGGGACAGCATTTATCTGCAGGTAGAGTGGCCTGAAGGACCCCAGTGAACGGGGGACTCATGCATAGCAATGGCAAGTCCGAGAGCAATGAGATTGTAGTGAAGATAAGCTGAAATCATGACATTTCAAGGAGAATACTGAATGAGATCAAGAGCACCTTTAAATGCTGTGCTCTTAAACAACGCTTCTAAAGTTCATTTCCTTTAGTTTTGTGTATATCACAGTAGGGAAAGCTATTGTTGCCTGATACGCAACAGTTTCACTAATGAACACTGCAAAAAATTTTCATTATACAGTATAAATATAATGTATATATATATATATATATTAGGGCTGTGCAAAAGTTAATTGCGATTAATCGCATCCAAAATAAAAGTCTGTGTTTACATAGTATATTTGTGTGTGCTGTATATAATTATTTTGTATATATAAATACACACACATGCATGTATATGTTTAAGAAAATGTGTTATTCCTATATAAAATATTTATATTTATATAATATAGATTATGTATTTATATATATATACAGAATTTAAGCGCAAATAATTCTTAAATATATACATGCATGCATAGGTTTTTATATATACAAAATAATTATATACAGCACACTCAAATATATTATGTAAAACAGACTTTTATTTTGGATGCGATTAATCGCAATTAACTTTTGCACGGCCCTAATATATATTGAACCAACTGCATTACTGATAACTGTAGAAAAGTTAAAAGTGCAGCTGCGTTAACATTTTTACTTCCCAAAACCTGAAATATCCTATCCAACACCCTATACGTATCTGTCATTACAGCAGGATTTAGCCTCTTGTGCACAGAAGTCAAGCAAACATGGCAGATTTCAAATTGCATACTTCCGGGGGATCTTGCGCCATCCGAGCAGCTGTCATTGAGATGAACAGGAATGTTATTGGATGGGTTTCTCCAGGTGTTGCAGACCTCCTAAGGCCATAGCCTTACACATCGCTAACAGCCAGTAATACTCTGTCATGAGCCGAACTGCGGCTGTAGGCTAACGAACAAGAGAAACTGGAGGTTAATGCCATCCTTGGGGAGTGGACCTGAGAAGGACAAACCTGCTGTGCTTTATGCTAACAGAGCTATTCCTGGAAGAGGAGCCAGACAGACGGAGGAAACACAATCTACTGTAATCGGGTACTGTTTTAGTCTGGTCAGAGAATAGGTTTCTAGGTTGTGTACACTCAGGGCGGGAAGTAAATGCTGGGGCAGCTGGGCAGAAGATCCAAAAACAGTGCATGTAAAATGAACAAATGACATGTCACAAAAGTTGCCATAGTTACTTCGCTCTGATTAGCGATCGGCATGATACATTCTCTTATCTCCTACATTTGATTAGTCATACCACTGTATGTTTCTCATGGAGACAAAATCTCCATAAAATAATCTCCACAAGTGAGAGACATTTATAATGCTTGTGTCTGAATCAAAGGTTTTGGTTTTATTTATTTGCAAAGGCAGGTGTCAACAAGGGGTGGAACGCCAAGCAGATATTTAACAAACTAGTACTCAGTTTCAAAAAGAAGAAAATAAAAACATATGCTCTGCATTAAACATGTTAGCCTGCCAGTATTTCTCTCTGTGAAGCTAACATGCAGCCATTTCACCCTGTAGCCCAAGACTGGTTGCCCATTGAAGCTAAGCTGGTCAGTACCTGGATGGGAGACCTCCTGAGAAAACCAGGTTGCTGCTGGAAGGGGTGTTAGAAGCGGTTCTCACCCTGTGGTCTGTGTGGGTCCTAACGCCGCAGTATTGTGACAGGGACATTGTACCGTCAAAGAGCACCGTCCTTCGGATGAGACGTTAAATCGAGCTCCTGACTCTCAGTGGTCATTAAAAATCCTATGGCGGAAAGAAAAATGTCCTGGCCACATTCCACCCATTGGCCCTTGCCAATTATGGCCTCCTAATAATCGCCATCCATTGAATTGGCTCTATCACTCTCTCTCCTCTCCACCTATAGCTGGTGTGTGATGTGCGCACTGGCGACGTTGTACTGTAGCTGCCATCGCTTCATGCAAGTGGATGCTGAACACTGGTGGTGGTTGAGGAGAGATCCCCTAATATGATTGTAAACAGAGCCCGACCGATAAAGGATTTTGAAGGCCGATACCGATACAAATATTTTGGGGTTTTAAAATACGATATTCCGATATATCGGCCGATAATTTATTTATTTATTCATTAAATTTTTTTAAACTGGACATGATAGTCACAAATTTTGTCATGCTTATTTGAGTTAAGAGAACTGATGGGGATGTTCTTTTAATTGTTATTCAAGCAATGTATGTATCGTGCCCAACTCAACAATTGTTGCCAACAGAGTGCCCTCTGGTGGACAAACTATACAACTCCAACACTCATGACATGGCTTAAGCGCGTTTCCTCCATTTTTATTTTATTTTTGAAATATTAATTTATCGGCCATTATAACTGCCGATACCGATAGTTTGGAAAATGCCTAATATCGGTCTGCCGACGTATCAGTCTGGCTCTAATTGTAAAGCACTTTGGGTGTACAGTAGTACATATGAAAGAGCTAAATGCCTCAATTCTATTCTATTGTAATTCCATTGAAAGGCACCCAATGAGATATACACTGCAACAAACACTATCACAAAATTAGAGGGAGCCCTAAGCACTTAATGCACAGTCCACTTCCCTCTATCTTGCTGACTTTTTCGGGTCAGTTTGCAAGTTAGGTGCCCTACACCAGCATCAATTTCCTAGTGGTTTTAAGCTTTACCGAGAAAAAAAAAGTTGGTGAGACTAATCAATCAAAAAGGAAGTCTTGCCATTAAACAAACAAATAAATCTATTCTGTCATAGAAATAAATATATTATATAATAATATTTCTTAAAGAGGTTAAGTAAAGCCTGAAGGGTACACAGATTTTGTATGGATTTTCACAGATTTTTTTAAATGGTAAAATCCAGGTCATATTTCTGTGGTTTCCAGGGTGAGATTTTCTAAACTGGGGTGGTTAAAGATCCAGGTCATAACAAGATCATCACTTCGAATCAGAGAATTAGCAAAAAATCGAAGACAGCAAACAGAATACAAAGAGCATTGTGGTTCAGAAGGAACTAAGTCATGAACCTTGCTTACAAAATACAAGATGTGCACAATTTTTGCTGCAAATTGTGTTGTTTGTTTTGCTTATTATTATAACTCCATTTCAAGACTTCAGATGTTGTGGATTAATTTTGAAGGTCTGGCTAATTGGCTCACTGTATTGAATTAAATCATTAATAGGCAAAGACAGCAGAGACAGTTACTAAGAATAAAGCAAATTACAGGAAGCAGCTATTGAATTGCTTCCTTTTGTGATACAATCTATTTCACCAACAAATTGCCCATGTAAACATCCAGCTAAAAACACCAGATGACCTTGGAATAACCATGTACCAATAACCATTTCTTACTGAAACGTTGATGGATTGTAATCTGCCCGTGCTGACATCTTCAACCAGCCTAAAATGGTTTGCTGGTTTAATCTGATCTCCCAGAATGACCAGTGGAGAAGCAAAACCTCTCTAAATCCAGGATACCAGACCAACCTAACCAGTATACAGTGTAGGAGACCTACAAACAAACCAGAGGCCATATTCACACACACACACACACACACAACAAAAAAAATTATTAAGGCTAAAAGTTGATACTAACACGGAAATTTAGGAGCATATGTTAATTTTAGGACAAGGTAATTCACAGCTTAAACGTCCTTAGAAGTAAATATATTGGAATATTACAATGACAATGACATTGAATTTTTTACCCTTTGTAGGGCACTCATTGAAATACTTGGAAATTAAAAATTTCAACCCTGGGGTGTGATTGGTGGTTATTACAAGACTTTTGAACTTGTGTGACTTTTTCAGCAGGCGTAATGTTATGATGCAGCGCCTGAAAATAGTGGCCAGCTTCCAACGTGACCGGGACTAAGTATGTGTAGTCATCGCGCCTGCTGCACTCATGGTACAGCAGTAAAGTTTCTTGATTATTATGCAGGAATGAGAGTATAGTTCCCTGCATATCAGCCTAGAAAATTGCAACTTTACATTTTCCGTCTGTCTTAGTGCACGATGTAACCATAGAAGAGTCAAGTTTTAAATAGGAAAAATATCGAAACACTTTGGTAATTTTTTGGGAGAAATGCTAATGGTCTTGTGCACTTCAATGATGTATGCTAACCTATGCTTAAAGTGGTACCGTCAGAACCGGATATCGGCTGAATGGATTCAAAAACGGTAAAACTCAAAAGTTTAACTCTGGGGGAGTTGTAAAATGAGCGAATTTCCCAAAAAAGTGGAATATCCCTTTAAGTGTTCTAGTAGATGTGCCAAGACAAATCTGAAACAAATCTGTTGTTGAAATATTTTGTCCCGTTGCTTTTGTGGACTATATCTATGGGCTCCTCCATTGACTTTATGGCTCCACGTCCTCCCGATTGCCTCACATACAGTAAAGGATTGCCTGCAAGCTTTTCCTCCTGTCTATACAGTGATGTCTACTGTGCGACAGAGAGTCAAGTGGGTATGACGCAATCGTTAGCCTATTTTTACAAAAACTGCTTCTACGGGGCCAAAACTTAAGATATAAAGTTATACATTGTCGTGTTTCTTTAGAAATAAACAATGAACAAATGGAGTCTTTAAACGCCTGAGATCTAAAGTTATTCGCTGTCAAAGTGACGCCAATATGAATGGGAGTCGATTGAATACTAACAGCAGGTGATGGCTTGTTAGCCAATGGCGGCCCCGGGGGAGACTTCAGTGTACAGCTGATGGATTACCCCCTTGAGAGGCATGTAAATGACATAGTGAAAGATAGATTAAGTTACCAAATATGGGTCTTCGCCTAATAAAGGGTTAAAACAAGTAACACCCGTATCGCAAAGGTGTGGACGTAGTTAGAGTTCAGTTTTCCTTTCGTGGTCTTATGTTTGGTGGATCAGTATTATCCATTGCTATACATGATGTACGTTATAAGGCTACACAATACAATTCTATAAACACACACACATTTTTTCTCCTTATGATACAATCTCATCTCAGCAGTTTTGATGAATGTCTGCTATTTTTAATTTTGTCATTTCATCTGAATATCAACATTTGTGAGATTTATTGAGCCAAAACAAATGTTGAGTCTCTGAAAAATAATGATCTACTATGACACTGTGTTCTGTTGAAAGTTTTTTGTGTCCATCTGTTACTGCGAGATTTGTTGACACCTTAATGTTTTAAGATTTGTGGAGCAAAATGTGTTGTTTTTTTTAAGTAAAACTATATAAAATTAGACCCTTGAGGATGACCCCTTAAGGGTCTATTTTTTCCTTCATTTTATCTATTCATTATTTTGAAACCCTGAGAAATAAAGCATTAATTACACTATGACTACTTTAACACTCAACCCTGTGAGAAACTGCCAAAGCTTACCCCTTTGCCAGACAAATGAATGCTCTATGACTGAATGGGCAGTCGTTCATCTCAAAGAAAAGCCAAGTGTTTACCAAGGACACCGATGTTTTATTCTTTCTCTGGAAAGGATGAGGCCCTGCCGGATGTTAAATAATTTTCATGTATGCTCTTGCCTTCCAAGGTTAATCATGGAGCTAAGTCCATCCACTGTTGAGCCGACCCCATCAAATTATTCTGCCCTGTGTTCATGCGCGCCTTCCTGTTGTGATCTTATCTGAAAATGGCTCTATGCAGATGCACCCTGCCAGAATCTCTACAAACAAACAAACAAACGCTGAGGGGAAACAGCAAAGCAAGGAACAATCTGGATTGAAGGGCAAACACATGCCTAATATAGCTTTTCACAGGCCTAAAAAAAAACATGCAAGGAAAAGCAAGATGCATTCTTGTAAAACTAAAAAAAAGACTTTATTCTTATTCAGTATGTTAATGTATTCCTGAAATCACATTGTTCTCTGCTATGCTCAGATTCCCAGTAATTTCTCTGAGGAGTTTCATGGTTTGTGAGCTGTGATGTTCAATTGGGCCCATCGCCTATTCACAGTTTCATTTGCTTGAACACCATTATATGAAGACAAAACCAAATAAAAGCCCTCTAAGATAATATATCCACGTCTTTTCAATTTGAATATGTGTATGAATATTCAGGAATGGCTTGCTGTAGGATACTTTTGAACAACATCACAAGCTAGTTCTACAAACCGGACACTCAATAGAGCAAATAATCCGATTTTTTCATTTACTATTTATATACAGTACTGTGAAAAGTAGTATTAGTATTTTAACCAAAAAAAATAAATAAATAAATAAAGATATATTATTAATTTCTTTTGGTGAAGTGTGTCAGTAGGAAATATCAGTTTACATTTCCAAACATTCATTATGCCATAATAATCCACTGAGATCCACTGAGTCTGACAGATGGTATGCTCCACACGGAGATCTGATCTCACCATCAGAGTACATCAGTGATTACATGAAGAAACAGAAAAACTGTGACAAACTAAATCCAGAGTAACTGTGGCAACAGCTCCAAGATGCTTGACGAAACCTGCCCGCAAAGCTAATATATACGGTTCGATACGAGTTTGAAGAGAAAATGCAACAAATCCCCAATATTAGGTTTCTTTTCACCTATTTTAAACAGACAGCAGTGCAAATTACAGTTTGCTCCCAGTAGCAGCATTTAGTCCCCCTGAGGTAGTTGGTACAGTACGGCCTCTTTTAGTCTATTAAGCACTAAGCAGTAAACAGAATGCACTCTATCAGAATTTTTGTAGGGGTGATAAACAAAGGTATTTGGTGATCAGCTACAAATCTGAAAAGCATCTCTTGTGTTATAAAAGTGAAAAAAAAAATAGAATAATGTAAAACGTGTGCAGGTGATTGGCACATGTTGTTTGATTAACATGTTGTGCATAGCCTGCAGTGTCACAGCAGGTAAATCCACACCTGAGTCGTCCCATTTCCAAGACACGGATTCATCACTGGACTGTAGTGAGACTTCCACGACACAAAGCCAAAATATTTTGTCTAAATATATAACAGCGGTTCCAACTTTAAATTTATGGTCATATATAAGAGTAAGACATCATTCGAAACTGTTAGGGTTCATTTTTATTTGTGTACACTCAATAAAAACAAAACATTGTGCTTCTGTAAAATAAAGAAAAATAAACAGGATGCTGCTTTCCGTTATCAAAGTTCCCATTGGTGAAGTTTGTGGAGCGCTGCAAAATATAGAAAATCAGCATATAGGCTAACATGTATGCATGTGCAAGCGTGCATGTAATAAATAACACAATATGACTTTAGAATGACATAAGGGTGATTAAATAACTAGGTGGAGAGGAGAGAGTGATCCACTGAATTTAGTTGATGGGAATTATTAGGAGGCCATGATTGAAGGGAATGTGGCCAGGACACTGAGGTTACACCACCCTTACTCTTTTACAGATCCAGAAACAATGGGAAAATGCCATTAATAAATGTATGGCACAGCACTATAGTCACTTTAAGTTCTACACTAGCTTTGTGTGAAAATTCAATTCATTGACAACCTTTTTTGTCCTTTTTGGATCTTGATAAACAATTAACTGTTGTTGTACAGTAAACCGCTGCATGACGATTCCCAAATTCTCCATTTGTGTTCTCCACGAGGTTGTGAATGACATGAGAGTGAGCTAATGAATGTCAGAACTTTCATTTTCTGGAGTGAATATCCCTTTAACAAAACCACCCCTAAAAATTGATCACATGCTCTTCATGTTCATGTAGATGTTTTTGCATGTGGTAAATTGTATGCATCTGCAGGAGACACAACTGCTCTTTCATCAGTCTGAGATGATGAAACGTTTTATCATTTCTCTTCATAGGAAACAATGAGGGAAATGGCAAGAGCTTACAGGCACCGACTGCTTTTGACTGTGCATGTTTGATTGTTTCTTCTCAAGGACGGACAGAAAGCCTTGCTGCTATAAATATGCAATACTTCCTTAGGCTGGAAAGAGAGAATGAGAGAGAGAGCGAGTTAGAGGAGAGAGAGCTTTTTGATATTCATGGACATTCAAGTCCTCTTGAAGGATATGCATCTGTGCAGGAATCAAAATGATCCACTCAACGAGGGAAAATTATACCCCTCACATGCCATTTGGCTTCCTCGAATTACTGAGAGAAACATACCTCCACTCACACTAAAAGGCTGGGCAGGGACATATAATTGCAGAAGTAGAGGCTTTCCAGACAAGTGTATATTGCATATTTGTCAATAAGTTGGTAATTTTAGGCCAAATCTTGAAATGTAGGGGTCAGAATGTGGAGCATCTTTAAATCCCACTTGACATTAATTGACGAGATTCACTTTCTGTTGTGCATTTCCCACTGAAGGGCTCGTTTCCTTGAGGTCCATCACAACCATGAACTAACATTTACTAGGCCTACTTGCAAATCTGATGCAGGTGGAGGAACTCTGATAAATAAATCTAGAGCAGAATGAGAATGAGATTTTTCCTCTGTTTTCCTGCTAAAGAAAGACATTATAGAGGGGTCATGAACTGGCTTTTTCAATTTTATTATATTGTTGTCTGAGGTCAACTTATGACGTTCTCATTGACTTCCATAGTATATATTTTTTTCCTACTATGGAAGTCAATGAGACCAGAAACTGTATGTTTGCTGATATTCTTCTAAATATCAGAAAATCGTCTGAATACATTCGAAAATGGTAAAACTCAACTGTTTAACTCTGGGGGAGTGGTAAAATGAGCCTATTTCCAAAAAAAGTGGAGTATCCCTTTAATCAGTCTGCAAATCCAGTCTTGTTTACAAAACAATCCTCAGTGAAATGAAGCGAACAGACGGACAATGTTTTACCCTCATCAGCTAAAGTGGAAAGTCATTAAAGGAGTAAAACGCCAGTATCCAGAGTTTTTGCAGAACTACACCCCCTCTGGCGACAAGCGAAACTGCGTGTGCGCTCTCACACACATACACGCACGTTTGCACGAGCTGTTCATAACCAAAGGAGCATCATCATCTTTTGTTACAGTCATAATGAGGTAATACAGTTATAAATCTGCAGGTCATTTAAAATATATGAAAGGAAAGGCATTTGAGTACACACTTATGTGTGTGTGAGGGGAAAACAGGGGTAGTAGTTTTTTTCTCCATCTATCTCCATATTGAAATGTTTTATGTGCTTACTGTATCTACGTATGATTGTATAATAATGGAAACACGTTCATGAACAATATAAGTTATTACTTTGTATAGGACCCGTTTGAGCCCTAGAGCAGACCGCCCAGAGATCTCTCCGTTTGTTGAAAGCCTTTCCAATGTTGACTCTCGTCTTATTCTGACGACTGGCACTTGGCAGACAGAAGTTCTTTGTCTCACGTAGAGTTTGTGTTGAGATTTGGAATGAACTACAAGCTGGTCTCTTTGGGGCCGTTTACACCTGGCCACAATGCGTTTATCAAAACGATTCCATTACACCTGGTCACATAAATGGGTTTTTGCAAAACAGATATAATCTGATCTGATCTGATCTTCAATATAGGCTACAGAATTCATGAAGTGCACGTCACCGAAAGCAACAGATATGAGCTGCATTTTATTAATCAGCGGCTAATTTCAAAATCAGTAAAGACAGCAATAAGAGAGAGCGGCAACAGCCCTGGTAAAGATCAGTTCATTTCTTTACTTTTAATGAAGATGGTAGAGTTAAGAGTCTGCGACTTACTTTCACTTTGATTTGCGATAGATTGCGGCACGCTGGCTTGATGAATAGGCGCTCAGCTGCTCATCTGAGGTGATGTGCGTCGTCATATATGACTAAAATAACATGACATATAGCCTGCTTTCAACAACCAGATGCATTTACACTTGTCCAGTTTTGTCTGGAATACGGCCCAGACCACGTCCTCAAGTGGTTTGAGCGATCGAATGCAAATCCGTTTCGGAGGGCAACCTGGTCTTTTCATGATCGAATAGCTATCCGATCACAGAAAACGCATGAAGTGACCAGATGTAGGCTAAACAGCTCCTTTGAATCCATCTTCTACTTTTGTGAAAAGTTGACTAAAGTTGTGTCGCTCGAGTTGTCTTCTCTGATACGGAGAATGGCGGTGAATACACTACCTGCAAGACATAGCCAGGCGAGCGTGAACGCGCATGATGTCATGGCCAGTCTCAGATTCGAGCCCGAATCCCTATTATTTATTTTACTGTACAGGATTATAGAGGTGATCTCAGTGATCAGAGAAGGGCTCATTCAGCCCATCAGGCGATTGTTTAAGCATGCATGGGTTAGAAAACGGCTATTTTTAACATGAAATGTGCAATGCACCTTTGAAAATAAAGTTTATCCATGCAGCCACTGTCTTCTTCCACAACCAGGCACTGCACAATATTTTGCATTGCTCGGTAGCTCGATCCGGTTTGTCATCATGACACAAGGTAGGCATCAATGTTATTTAGCTATGCGTGTAATGCGCGAATCGGTGGGCGGGGCTAAACCGGCCGTGTTGAAGTAGGCGTTGATCTTCTTCTTTGGGGGTGGTGTTTTATTCTCTTTGTCATCATAGTTCCCCACTTTGAAAAACCAGTCGTTTGCTGGACCTGGTGTCAATAAAAGCTTTTATTGGACTAACAAGGACGTTTGCAGTACTGAAACTTACAGGATATTCTTATAATATGATGACCTCTTAGATCTCAAAAGCTCAAGGAAATTTTGATTTCTCAGTTCATCACCCCTTTCAAATGTATATATTTCCTCTAAAACAGGGGTTTCCTAACTTTTTTTTTGTCAGCAGAACCACTCATAAATAAAATATTTAACTTTTATCATAAAAACAAGACTCAAATGTACAGTATTACTGTTGCACAGTAACAAATTATACAGATGTTGTACTGATAGAGAAAAAAGCAGCAAATAAAAAAAAGCTATAAATTCGGAGGAAAGTGTTATTTCAATGCATTTGCGTTCTCATGAAAAACACAAGTTTTGACAATTTTACCTTGCATTTGTTATTTTTATCCATGTCCCTTTAGGGGCTCCATGCTGTTGTAAATTGTACTGTAAAATAAATTATATTTGATAATGTTTTTGAAAGTATACTTTTACGGAGAAGGAAATATCTGTGGCATATGTAGGCAACAAAATAGATTAGTGTAGCAACATATACTTCCCATATGAATTTGACATTGAACAACAACAAAAAAACATGACTAAGTGGGGCGGTCCTTGGCCAATAATGTCGACAAAGGTCTGACTACACAAGACCTGGAAATAGATGGCTCCAAAACTAACAGAAATTGATTAATATCCATAAACATCCAATGCTGATTTCATGGGGTCTTTAAATGCCAGTAATTAACCCTGAAATTTACAGAAAACTTTAAAAGAAAGTAGTTTAAAATAAAACAGATGGAGAAAGAAAGAAAGATAGACAGAGAGAGAACATTTGGGTTTGATTCAAGTTCGTAGAGAGGCCCATATCTCAAGACAAGCAATTACATTATCTTTGTAAATGTCACTTTTTTTTGGCAACAAAAATAATTTATTCATGATTTTTTTCCCCTCCTCTTCTAGAAATAAATACTAAAATGATACATGGGCTTTCTCCGGTGTAATCTTCTTAATGTTTCCTTTTCTCTGCCTTTTTTCCAAGTTCGAGACACCATCTTCATTAAATTCCACTGACATTTCGGACATCAATCATCTGCAGCAGGGACTTGTTTACCATCCGTGTGAATGAATGGCCGGGTTTTAGAAAGATGAACATGGTCTAGACCAAAGCGGGGCACTGAGAGAGAAAAAAAAGAGGCCAAATGAACACATCTGTTCATACAGAGCTCATTGTGTCCAATTATTCAGCCGCTGTGGTTCCTTAGAAATATGGGCAGAAAAGAACCAAATCTTTCTTCCATACATATTTTTTTTCCCACTGCACTTTTTAGATTAATTATTATTTGCTATCTTTCTTCCTCCCAAATCCTCTGCCTAGGGAGGATTAATTAGGAGTTTTATAATGCTACAGCATTGTCAAAACAAAATCCATGTGTGATTCAACACAAAAAGAATCAATCTACAGGTTAGAAACCACCTGGCTCACCTGTCTGAATGCAATCCATTATAAAACATGCAGCTGGGAAAATGACTGTCAAGTCATTGCTGGAAGATTTTTCACTAATTGGGGTTCTTAATAGTGGATGCCCATTTAAACCGAATGACAGTGTGATTCTCTCGTGGATCGTGAAGAGGTTTATAGTTCCTGTAACCTGACAGCAAAGCAAAAGAAAACAAACGGCGAACAGACCGACAAATGACTGCTCTTTAATGGGATTTCATCAGTGATCATTTCCCCCCCCCGACAGCATAATGCCGTAACAATTTCCAAAGTGACGGAAAAGGTAATAGAGAACATGTTTGAGTATTAAAAAGCAGATGCTTATAGTCAGACTGGAAAATGACATGTTAATCTGATGTCTTTCTTTTTACAAGCCTCGCCTACCACGTTTCTTTCCCTCCTGCGCGGTTCTCATTTCTTAACTCGATTCGCAATGAGGAAATCAAATTAAAAGCCATTCAGCCTGTCAAAAGATGGATTTTGGCTCTCGGTTTCTCTCGGAGTGCAAAATAACAAAATAAAATAAATGTTCTGATGGATGATTCAGACGTGCCGGTGGTTTGGGGGGCAGGGAATTGTGGGAAGCATTATCCATGCACACCGTTCGGGGATTATTACCTTATTTTCCTGCTGCGCTGCAGAAGCAAACTACAAGACATCTGTGGGACTTAATTTCACTCACATCATAAAATACTATTTGAATGCAGAATGGGATTAGAACAGCTCATCAATTCACTTCTCATTCCTCAGGAACCGTGGCAGATATAGACAGAGGGCAAATCTGGAGCCAGTTTGGGTCTTGCATGATCAGCGTGTTATGAAGAGAGCACACATATATCACACCACAACTTTTGAACTTGTTGGATCATCAAGCTTTTTCATAAGCACAAACATCTATAAAATACATACATTTTTATATATTTTAAACTGTTAATTATTCTTGTAAATGTTTAGCAGCCATTACTTCTGCCTTCAGTGTCACGTGATCTTTCAGAAATCATTAGATGGTTGGGAGGATGACGTGAAGAAGTGGCCTCATATCATGTATGGTAGCATTTCTAGCTATTTTGTAGATTCAGTAGCCTGTGATGGTAAGGCGATGAGCAATTTGAAAAGCTCAGAGGAATATCAGTATCTACACAGTGATAAAGTCGGTCGAGTGTTATTTAAGGACATCAGAAGTGACCTTGTGTATCTAAAAGCTAACACTGAGCCGAGCCAGAGTCTACGTTTCACATCATAAGGCTTGGGTGCTAGCATCAGTGACAAGTGACAGTGGGTTGTTCATGTATATCAGGGTCAGCACGCTCTTGTAGTCATGCAGCAGCACTTTTGTGGGAGGTCAGTAAAGTAAGGACAATGAAGGGCACGAAAATGTATTATTGTACTGTGATATGAAATTATTATCTAATAAATGTACTAAACTGAAGTGTTTACTGCGTGTCATTCATGTTCTACACATGTTGCCTCACAGTAGCCTTTCACTTAAAGTTTTTAGTGTAAAATGGTTGGATAATAACATCCTGTGTTGGCTTTCTTACCAACGAAGTGAAACGAGCACACAAACAGGTGTTTTGGGGGTCAGACATATTCTTTTTGAATCGTGTCTTTTGGGAGGTGATGGAAACTCTACAATCGTTGGCAGGAACACTCTAATTTACATTTATGCATTTGGTAGACACTTTTATCCAAAGCGACTTACACTGCATTTAAAGGTACGCATACTGTATACATTCTTATCATTTCTTGCTTTCCCTGGGATCGAACCCATGAAATTGGTGTTACAAGCACCAATGCTCTACTGTTTGAGCTACAGGAAACTACTAAACTAATTTAAGCCACTGCATTAATTTAGTCCGGTTATGTGTAGAACCGCGAAACACACGTTGTCCCTCAGCTTTTTAAAGTTTGCAACTTTAAATAGGACAAAATGATCCAAAAACCACTTTGCTAGCACACAAAATATCATTGGCATTCTTCCGCTGCCTCAACGGAAGTTGTGCCCACTTTCGTGTAAATAGTAGTGCACCCCGGAAACAGGTAGATTATCAATGTTAAAAACAGTCATGCTACTTAACATTTTTAAAATGGAAAGGAAACCAGGATATAAATGTATTACATTTATATAAAATTGTTCTGAACAGTTATATTTGAACAAATAAACACCGTGTAAAAAAAAGTTATATAAAAGTTATATATATATATATATATATATATAAAGTAAAAAATATATAAAATTGGTAACACTTTACAATAATTAGTCATTAGTTCATTAGTTAACATTATATAAACATGTTAACTAACCATGAGCAATACAGTTACTGTATTTATTAATCTGTGTTAATGTTAATTAATAAAAATACAGCTGTTCATTGTTTGTTCATGTTAGTTCACAGTGCATTAACTGATGTTAACCAATACAACCTTTGAATTTAACAATGTATTAGCAGTTGTTGAAATTAATATTAACTAAGATTAATAAACGCTGAAGAAGTATTGTTCATTCTTAGTTCATGTTAACTAATGAACCTTATTGTAAAGTGGTACCTAAAAAATTACACAATAATAATGAAAAGAAATTATAGAATATACGATATATAAGAAAAAAATATATATAGTGTGTGGTATGGCAGATATGTCCTCTCTCTTGCCTCACAAAAGAAATGTATAACCCTAAAAAAGTGTCTCAAAATCAAATTCTCATACTCTCATATTTGATTCATTTTCCAACTTGACCATGAAAAACAAGCATGAAACAGAGGGGACACGAACAAAGTGCATTAAGAAACAAAGATGCAGTTGCATCCGTCTTCCTTTCTTATGCATAGTAAACAAACAAAAGCGAGAACATTTCAAAGTGAAAGATAGAGTTGTTCCATTTCTTTTATTATGCCAGATGATTTTTAGATGGAGGTCTAAGAAGGCTGTGCAGCAGCTCGTCTGAAAACAAAGCCAGTCAACATCTGAATGGATGAGCGCCGATGGGCACTCGAGCAGTGCGTAATAGGACGCATATAAATTATTCGTCTTTGGTAATAACATTATTATTTTGTCTCATTGCAATGAGCTTTTTACGTGATGAGTCTGAAAAGAAGAAAAGAACGACAACAAACACTTGTGTGGGGTGACCAGCTTCAAAATAATATAAAAAGTAATACAATTTCAAAAAAATGTGTTTGGGTTCTGAGAACAAGCATAGGCTTGTAATGACTTTGGTAAAAAAGATGTCTCAAGGCACAGGACATTGTGCCAGTGATAGCCTCACATACTCCCCGGGCCACTTCCCATCTTTTGCAATTTCCAAAGGCAACTTCGTGTAATATATTGCTGAACATCGACAAGTTGAATCTACAGCGCACAACCCAAATTTCTCGCAGTGACATATAGGGTTGTGGCCCTGAGGCTATCTGGACTCTTTAATAAGGCGGGTGGGTGCAGTAGAGTTCCTCGGAGTTGAGCTGTTTGTCAGCTTTCTCAATTTGCAAGTGACTTGCAACCCATCTCAACGCATGGGGTGGGAATCGCAAGGAATTTAATGAACCCGGTTCAGAATCCTCTAAACAATTCTGGTCCCATTTGTCAATACATTAGCTATCATGAACTAACAATGAGCATTTATTAATGTCTCTTAATGTTCGTTAATACACTACGGTAAGTTGTGAAGGTGTTTATTTAAAGAAAATAATGTTATTTAGCAAGAATGCATTCAATTGATCAAAAGTGACATTGGACACATGTACATTGTACAAGGTTGCAAAAGGTATCCATTTCAAATAAAATGTATTCTTTCAAACTTTATTTTCATTTAATAATCCTGTTGGGGAGGATTGTTTCCACATAAATGTTAAGCAGCACAATAATTCCCAACATTGATGAGGAGGAGGGAATAGGGAGAATGAGAAGAAGAGAAAAAAAGAAGCACCAAATCAGCATATTGGAATTATTAAAGTACAAAACAGTTGTAAATATTTTTCAATTACAGTTTTTATGTAAGTTTTGATTTAAAAAAAAACTGCCTTACTGAGCATGACACTTCATTAAAACCTTTTAAAAATCTTAGGAATTGATGCGTTTTTGGGGGTTAGTGGGTTACTACCGGGGGTGTTATGAACCTAGTATGGGTCATATTTGTGGGTGGTGTGTTTCTTTCTGTTTTGTTTGCTGGAGGGAGTGACGTCATTGTTGACTGAGGAGTTAGACCTGTGTTGGAGCTGATGCCGGCAATTAAAAGCAGTTCCCTTCAACTGTGACAGGGCGCGCTCTCCCATCCTCATACCGTTTGTGTGTTGGAGTCCGTTGTTTGTTTGCTTTCCGTCTCATTTAACTATTCTTACTTTAATAACCCACAACACACAACCCAAACATACAGCCAAGCAGGGGGATGCCCAGCTTGCGAGCCGGCCATGACAAATGGGGGCTCGTCCGGGATGATGGCCGTGCAATGTCATGATCTAGCATATATTGAACTTCAGCAGCCAGATGTAAGAGTTTATTTGGTGACACACGATAAAAATATTGGCGAATGGGCTCAGCATCCCCAAAATCAATATCGTGCTCTGCCCCAAATAAACTCTTACATCTAGCTGCTGAAGTTCAATATATGCTAGATCATGACATTGCACGGCCATCATCCCGGACGAGCCCCCATTTGTCATGGCCGGTTTACAAGCCGCGACAAAGAAGGAGACAACACATTGGGTATTGCTCAAAAGAATAACATTATTAAAGTAAGAATAATTAAATGAGACGGAGACGAGACAAACAAACAACGGACTCCAAGACACAAACGGCACTAGGATGGGAGAGCGCGCCCCATCACAGTTGTAGGGAACTGCTTTTAATTGCCGGCATCAGCTCCAACACAGGTGTAACTCCTTAGTCAATAATGACGTCACTCACTCTAACTGCCTCTTGCAAACAAAACAGAAAGAAACACAGAACCCACAAATATGACCGATACTGGGTTCATAACACGGACATTTAACTTTTTTAACTTTATCGTAAGATTTGCTGTTAGTTCATATTAACTAATGTAATTACTGTACATTGAAAATAATTGTTTACACTTGATATTTTTAAAAGATTTTTTTTTTGGGGAAAACCAAAAATATACACATTTCAATGTACAAAACAAGTGGTAACTATTTATTTATTTTGATTTGCAAAGTAGCCTACCATCACAATGTGTATAATGTAATAATCATTCAGTAACACAAGCCTTAGGCATAATGAAATGAATGACATGTGGCTCTTCTACTTCAAATGGTAAAAAAGTGATTCAAAAAAGAACCACATAATAGAGTGTTCCTAGCATCTTCACACTGCTGAGTTAAGGCTGCTCTGTGCCTGCTCAAAATTTTGTCTTAAAATGAAATGCTGCATAAAAACCTGATTAAATTAAGCCTGCTCTGAACTACTTCAGCCTCTAGTATCAAAGTAAATGGTTATGTCTGAGTAAATTTATGCTACTTCTGAGCAGAATCAATCAGTGTGAAAAGACACCTAAATGCCATTTCAGAAGAGCTTCTTTGACACTTCTGTTGTGTACATTTGGCACTAGAGAGGTAGAAGTGACATGCAACAGGTATGCATGTGTATGTGTGTCAACAATTGCTAATGCGGTTCGTGTTTGAGGACCCCCGCTCTCTACTGTGCGCCTGTCAGGAATGTTGACACTTTAATCACCTGTCGTCTGTGCGGCTGGTTTGGCCCACGTCAAGGAGAAAGACAGGCTGACAAGTCCGTGGTGGACGCCGAGAGCAGCGTTTTGGGAAGCCTCTCTGCATCGGTGACAAAATGACAGCAGGCACTTTGACGTACAGAACAGGGCCTTCATGTCACCTGTCGAGCCACTCTCATCTCACTCTCCTTTGGTCTTGCACATGACCTTGATGCCTTCAGCATCTCCTAAAAGCTCCCACAAACATCACAGCACAAATAAAAGCAGTTCTTGAGAAGATGCGCCAACTCTTGCCAAGATCTTTAAAATAAACCGACACGTGGCAATAAATATATTGATTCGCGCTTGAGCGGTGTCATCTCAGAAAGATGACAGCCATTCCAGATCTCGTATTCCAACCCAGGTGCATTTTATAGCTGTGCGTGGAACTGAAATGATGGGTGAGATGGATTCTGACACTGCTGCCTTCAGGCTACAATGCTCAGATCAACCTCACCAGAACCCCTCTGCTCTGAGATGAACCCTAAAGCTTTTGGAGTCAATGAAATATGACAAAAATCACAATTTTAAAGTGTGCTCAGTTATCAGCATTAAAACAGCATCTGAATGCCTTCAGCGATACTTTCAGTAGCTGTCTATGCAAGCATTAAGAGAGGCCACCACAAAAACCTAAAAAAAAATTAGCGTTCAAACATAATAAAACTGGCAGAGATGATTCCAGGTGGATCCATGCCTTTAGGTGTAGCTCCTGACCCACTGTGTGACCTTCGCTAAATTGGCCTTGATCTGTTTTAAGTCAATTTGCTCCAGCTATAAGGACTAATGCTGCCACAGACACCGGCTCGTAACACAGGGCTATTTAGTTATTTCCCTCCCGTCCCGCCTTTAAAGAGATAAAAAAGAATTCAATTTGCGCGTGGCCCTGGCGGCTATCCCCGACTGTGTTTGCAAAGTTAATGTAGGAAGCGCTGTCCCTGGGGTCAGCGAGAGGAATATGGCAGTCACTGGAAAAAAAAAACAGAAGGGGAACAATGGCTTTGAAGATGGCCGCAGAGCTCTGGGGACTAAAGCAAATGGATAAATAAAATTAAACTATAACATCCTTTCTTCCATGTTCTGTATCCAGCAGCCTAAGTCTCTGTCTTCTCTCTCTCTCTTTTTTCCCTCAAGAAGCCGTTATATCCTTTATCTTTGTTTGGAATGTTAGCATATACTAGGGGTGGCACGGTACATGAAAAAACACCCGAACCGTTCGGTTCGCTTGTCTCGGTTCGGAGCGCGTGTGCGTCTCACGGTTCGACGCATGCGCAATGTAACCTCGTGCCCGTATGTGACGTGTGTTTTCTTTTCGCGCGACATAAACTTGTTCGACTTGGACCGGCGCTGCACAGAGCGTTCGGTGAATAACATCAATCTAGCGCGAGTCGGCTCCGTATGCATTCATCACTTTCGCGGTATTTGATGTCATTATCAAGTTACTAAACAAGCCAGTAAAAGTAGAGTATGGAGCGCTGCAGGTCACGGCACGCGGAGAAATGGCAAGTGGGAGAGATGAGGGAGTTGGAGGATGCGCCAGCGTCGTATAAGTCTATGGTATAAGTCCGGTGTGTGGGAACATTTTGGATTTCATGTTATGATATTTTAATTTAACTACAGTGGCACTTTATGTATAGATAAGAGCTTCAGTCATACGTTTCCAAACCCTGCACTTTAATTTTAAGTGGAAAAGTACCTTCACATTTTGGGAATAGAAGCATTGTTGATCCTGTTTTTGTGTTGAGGTTGAACTTCAATTTGACTTTATGTTTATGGCCTTTGCTATTGCTATAGCTTAATTATCTATAGGCAATGAGGTTTCATGTATATTGACATTTAAAAGACAGTGTTTTAAGAGTTCCTCTCTTTTTCTTTTAAAAGATAGAATTTTGGTAAGAGCTAAAAGTTAGCAGTTGATACATGAAAGTTAATTTCTTTGTGTAAATAAGATTTATGTGATAAAAATGCACAAGTTCTTGTAGAGATAGTGATACACATTCTCCTTTTTTTGCCAAATAAACAAAAAGCATGTCAATTTCTTCTCTCTTGCTGTATGTAAATCTCACCTAGCTTTCCTCTGAGATAGTCCCAAAATGTGCTTAAAGTCAAAGAGTCAAATTCAGTTTGTGCATGATCGCATGAATATTATATATAATTTTTTAATACTGTATCCTAAAGTGTGGATAATTAAGCTATATATCACATGCTGAAGTACATTTTTGGAGTGTTAAAGATTAAAAGAAAAAATAACAAGAACCGTACAGAACCGAAAACCGTGACCCTAAAACCATGATACAAACCGAACCGTGGGTTTTGTGAACCGTGCCACCCCTAGCATATACTGTACAGCTGCACAAAGGAAAATGAAAAGCATTTTTTGTATTGTAAAAAAAAAAATTATATAAAAAAAAAATATTAAAAAAATTATATAAATTATGTTTCATGCAGCAGTTAAGTAAAACTAGTTTTGTCAAAGTAAATGTATATATATTTATAAAATTGTTTTTAGAAAACTTATTTGCCAATTTATATACATAAATGATTTCCTAAATTATGATCCCAAACGTTTAAAACGAATCGAAGGGCTGTTCCAAAAAGAAACCAAACAACCAAACCAAATAACTCTTTAAATGATAATGAGCAACTGCTCACCCCACCCCTCTCTTCCATGGGGTGTGTCGACAGAAGACAAAGTGATGCCTTGGTGGACAGTCCGTCAGTGGTCATGGGTGGACCATGAGCAATATGACATATTGCTCAGAAAATCCAAACTGCTTGATTATTGAGAATGTTTAGACTTTTTGAGGATTATATGCAAACACCATATAAAAGTGAATTTTGCATCCGATGACCCCTTTAAAAGGGTGGGAAAGTATGATTTCACTTTTCTAACTTTAGTTAATGTGTAATGTTGCTGTTTGAGCATAAACAACATTATCAAAGTTAAAACGCTCAATGTTCAAAGCAAAGGAAGATATTTGCTTTTAAAGAAAAGGACTACAACAAACGGCTGGTAGGGACTACACAACATTCCTCCAGGGTTAGTGACATACCCAACCCTAAAATGTACATAAACCCCGCCCTGGGGAGCAGCTCAGTCAATGTTGAGAAGAGGAAGAGTGGTTGTATATTTGTGAGTCAGCTCAAACTTTAGCATCCATATTTTCACATGCAATAGAAAGTCACTCTGTGTGCATCTCACAACAGTTCCTATATGAGTGATTTATAGATTAGCATGACAGAATATCCTAATTGAAGATATTTAACTCCACATCAGAAAAATAAATTCATCAACTAACCATTCTGAGACGTCCTGTTGTATTCTACATGTTGTCACTTCTTGAATCTCCATCTTTGACTGACTCCATTTTAACATTAAAGGGAGAACAGTTTCTTTCATTTTAATGTGTCTGCGCGAGGAAATCGCAGCTCTTGAAACCCTGCCCTCTGCAGCAGCTCATTTGCATTTAAAGGGCCAGACATAAAACGGTGCGTTTTTGCAAACCCTTCAAAAAGTTTAACATGCTATATAAAAATATCTGTGGGGTATTTTATGCTAAAACTACACACACACACACACTCTGGGGACATGAAAATGGCATTTTACCATTTAATATATCCTTGCTAAATAATTCTTTAATTATTATTATTATTTATTTTTTTAAATCATAAGTTTTTTACTTTGCCATGTACAGCACTCTGACACAGAAAGTTAACTAGTGGGAGAACTAATCAACTTTGATTACAGCACCTATAATATGTAGCTTATTGCCTTATTTTTGATAGTTATTCCTTCACCTTTTTCAGTGTAAGACTCATTCTGGTCCCATCTGCCACAGTTGCTGAGGAGGGAAGGATGCGATTATACTGATTGCAAAATTTCTCGTCTCTAGATTGCTCTCAGCATCTATCCGTCTAAGAGCTTGAACCCTGTCATGCGACTATAAGTGCAGAGGGGGACTCAACATTAGCAAATGGCCCTCATTCTTAAATTAACAGCCAGCCTCTGCTAAGTGCCTGCCAATACTAACACCAATCTTTCTTCAAGGCTCCTTGTCCATACAGATGCAGGTAGAAGAGGAGGAAAATGAAGGAAGAGGGAGGAAACGATAAAGAGCGATAGAGTGAGTGTGCAGTGATGTAGTGGTGCCTTGGGTATACTCTTAATTTATGGCCCCAATATTTTTTTAAGGGTCCCAGCAAAGGATAAACGCTCTTTGTTATAAACAGTGTCATGTAAGACTAGTCTTGCATTAGTATTGAATATGCAAGACAGAAGAATATAGAACACAATAGAATCACTAGTATTCTTGCATACCAGGACCGTACGTTGTGTTTTCTAAATACCCAGGTCCCATAAATGATATTGCCAGGGGGGTTGGGGGGCATGCCCTATTAATATATTTAATGGGGTGCTTGTGTTGTTAAATTGAGCTTATTTCCACTGTCTTTGATCAAACGGATTATTTCTATCGGTCATTTAAAACTGCTTTCGAAAAACAGCCGTATATTTTAGCTAGGCTATCTCACATTGTATGATCGCTAACTGAAGTGAAGCGTCGCGTTGGGATCAGTGCTTGGCTCGCGCTTCTGTGAAAAAAAAATCCTGCATGCTTTGATTGGTCTCAAACATTTTGACATTGACGAACGAGCGTTTGAGTGCTGAAGCAGATCAGATGAGAAGGTCAGTTATTGTCGCTATGGGAGAATCATTCCGGAAAAAATTAGAGTTAATATTAAGGGTACGAACCTGATTGGGTGTTTTTTATTCACGAGATTGGATTAGCAACTAAACAATGCACATTTGAGGGGATTTAGAAGTGGGTATACGCAATACTGACTGAAAAAGAACTGGGTATACGCCGTATACCTGGATATACTGTACCCTGCACTACACCACTGTGAGTGGAAGGAGCGAGTGAGAGAGCGATAACAAGCTATTTATCTGAAAGCTGTCTCCTGCCTTCACCTCAGTTTAAAGTAAACAGGTTTCCATTAATGGCTCTGTCACACAAATGCACTGAGAGAACATTGTTGGGAAAATGATGGCTATCATAATAATCACCATCCAGTCCACACAGGCTTTTAGCGTTCAAAAACTCAGCAAATTGACTATTACTAAATTTCTGTGAAATGATCCATTGGATGCATGGAGAAAATCATGATGTGGAACATGATGTGAGAGAAATGATTGTCTCTACAACGTTTATAATATCTGCGGGTTATGCTTTCTCACATTATTACAAAAAAAAGGAGGGATGGAAATACAAGCTGGTAAAGTGCACCATGCTTCATTTGTACTTTATGTCTTGTTTTAAGAGTTCTGATGTCAGTATGTAGTTTGTACATCCTTTTTAAAGCCTGGAGGGAAATACGAAAAGAAAAGAGATAAAAACCTGTGATAAAAAAACATTCTAGCTATTTACTCTGCATTCCATCACCAGAACATTAAGCACTCGCCTGATTTTTTTTCCTCCCCTCATGCTGCATTTCCAATGGAAATTGAATGACAGGCCACTGTTTATATTTCTATTTGATGCTTCAGTTAACTGCAGATTTTGATCAAGCGCACTTTTGAAGCTTGAAGGATAAAAAGGTTGAGCGTTTGAGGAATTGTGCATTTCGATAAAGCAACTATCCCAGTGTCACACAAAAATATCATTTAACGTGTGCGTCAATGCGTTTGCAATTATATGAAAAGAAATAAGGAATAATAATGACAATTTGACATTGCGGAATCCATGATGCCTCAAAGGGACAAACTATTCACTTGCGGTGTTACTTTTCCCAGTGGTGCCCATCAAACTATGTTAGACTGCCACACGTTTTACTTTTGAATTAAACGCGTCTCAATGCCATTATCACCCCAGTCCAATTTAACCCTGGCCTAAAAAGTTAAAAGTTATGATACTAAATAGGGGTGATGTAAAACCTCTGCACTGGTAATCTAAAGGTTGTAGGTTCAAAGGCCAGATGGCTGATCCATGAATCAACGGTGCCCTTGAGCAAGGCACTTAACCTAGTTTGTTCCACAGGGATTGTCTGTCATAAGGCTACTGTAGTGCTGACAGAATGACAAATTTTATATATGGTATGAGCTCATTCATTCATTCAAGCCCTTAGTGTCGAGAACGATGATTGGCATAGAGCTTCAGTCTATACTGTTAAGGAAGTCTGTGCACTGCTGACAAGATCTTTGGCACCAGAAAGTTATGGTGGCGCGCAACACATTGCCCGGCAAGCGTTTCCCAAGTATCGCTTGGGGAGCCGAATGACTGAAGGTAGTGCTGGGCGATAAAACGATAACGATAGTTACCGCGATATAATTTTTCTCGATAAAACGGTATCAAGAGTTCGATAAATGTTTGATAATATGTATGTGCCAAAATCGGGAACGCAACTCATTTGAACCGTGCGCGCCTCACTGACTGTTTACCCGCTCGGCTCAAAGTCCAAATGGCAGTGCAGCGCGAGCTCACCAGAGCAGATGTGTTTACTCTGAACGCCCTTAGTCACGAGATCTAGTGAGAAGCGCTTGAATTCAGCGAAGAACACAATGGTCTCAGTGATTTAAACCAGTTTAAATGGCAGATGAAACGAACAGGAGAAACACTGTCATTTACCACGTATTTACAGTAACATTAGCCTACTAATGTCAACTTGCATATCGAAATGTGGGATATAAATATTGAATTGTATTATATTATTAATGTAGACAATGTAAGTAAAGACTAATGGAATATAATATTTATTTTGTTAAGGAAAAATGACAAATGTTTAAATGTTCTAACTCAGGTTTGGCAAGTGTTTGTCATATGCTCTGACAATAAAGAGTAGTTTAAAACCACTCTTTGAACACTCTTTCTGCCTTTAAACTTGAAAGAAATAAAGATTTGACATTTGTCGTGATAATTGCCGATATCGACTGATATGAAAAAAAAATTATCTTGATGCCATTATCATCCATGTTTCAATTTGTTTTTGGCCATATCGCCCAGACCTGAACTGAAGGTCATGCTTCAGGACATCCTTGTAGCGAAGCTTCGGCCGGCCGACTGGACGAGGGGCATCAGAATGTTTGCTGTACAGAATTGCTTTCGGTAAACGCTTTTTATCCATGCGGTAGGTATGGCCAGCCCATCGTAAGCGGCAGGTGTGCATCAGAGTAGAGGTCTGTGGTCTTAGTCGTGGAGAGGATATCCAAATTTGGAACATGGTCCTTCAAAGATATGCTAATAATTAAGGGCAGACAACAAAAGTGAAAGGTATTCCGGCGGTGTTGTCTGCAGTAGGTGCACCAAGTTTTGCTGCCGTACAGGACAGTGCTGAGAATGCAGGCCTCGTAAATTTAGATTTTTAAGTGGAGAGACAGTGAATTTTTTCTTCCATACTCTCTCGCTAAGCCTGCCAAAGGTTGTTGATGCTTTCCCAATATGGATGTCTAATTCGCAGTCTAGACTGTTGGAAGTGTTGACTGTGGAACCCACAACACACACATCACATATAAAAATATATTTATACGTAAAATTCTGATTGTTAGTAATTACACTGAAAAAAATACTTTGAAAAAATTTTAACCGTAATTAGTTGTCAAATTTACTAGCAATTTCTAAGAAACGGTAAGTAACACATTGAATTAAACATTTTAAGGACTTTTTTGTTGTTGTTTTTCACTCCAATAATCTTTTTTTTATGTTTACAACTTATGAAATGCACTGTTAAAAGATTTTTCTATCAATTACTTTATTTGAAACATGGATGCAATTATCAAAAATTTTAGAAAGATCATTAGGGGACCCATTATGCCCCTTTTCACAATATGTAATGTAAGTCTCTGGTGTCCCCAGATTCATGAATAAGCATGAAGTTTCAGCACAAAATACCCCACAGATCATTTATTATAGCCTGTCAAATTTGTCCCTATTTGGGTGTGAGCAAAAACACACCATTTTGTGTGTGTGTCCCTTTAAATGCAAATAAGCTGCTGATCCATGCCCACTTTTCAGAAAACGGTGGAACCTTTACAGCTCCTGCTTCTGATATCTCAGATATATGTCAGAAATTATCAGCAGTGGCGTCACGTGAACCGTGTCAGTAGTTCAATTTTGGATACAAAACCTCTGCTAACTGCACATAATCAAAGCAAATTATTGCCAGAACAACACCAGAAACAGTTTAATATGATGTAGTTGTCTCCGCACGCTGCTTAGCACCATAATAAATGGTTAGATAATTTGAAAACAATTAATTATGGATAAGTGGCAAGTATCTATGCCCACCCAAAGCACGGCACTTTGTAGATAATGAGCTGCTTCAGATGTTTTAAATGGGCATTTGACCCAGCGAGGAGAGCGAACCGAATGCCTCGGTTTATCTCAGCGTGCGTGTGTCCTTTGTCTAAGTGCTGATGCGAAAGTTGATTGCGGCATGGGACACGTAATTAATGGGCCCAGCAGCCAAGGTCAAGGGAAGGTGTGACCAGTGTAGGACAAATATCTTCTGGAGAGACAGGGTCAAGCGGAGATAAACACATTCACAGATCAGCTCCAGTCCAGTTGCGAGGATCTGCCAAAACAGATTGGGAGGAGGAGGGTGGTTGAAACACGGACCACACCATAATGATGTCCTGCTCTGCTTGCAAAGTGCTTTCCCTGACGGAGCAAAGAATCCCGGGCAGAGACAAATGAACAGCCGTCTTTATCGCCAGGGCTTCGTTCACGAGCCACCAAGGAACGGATCTGAATTCTCGCCAGGAGGAAGTAACTGTCACTCTGCCATAAATATTAATATTAATTAATTTCCTGTTCCTGTCAGGGCCAAAGGCGAGGATAGATTTATAGCAGGTGTAGGGTTTTCAAGTGGTCATATGTTACACTATCAGAGCAGGAATCTGAGGGGAGGAAAAAAACACGCCAGCCGACACAATCCATATTTATAAGGCAACGTTCCTTCCCTTGGAGAGCCAGACATGTAGGAAGTCTACAAATGTAAAAGTACATCATCAAAAAGGCAGAAAAATCACAGTGGATGATAAACCATGCAGAACAAACATAAGAAATATGGACAAAGAAAGTATATTAATGCACACTCACTCACACCACACTCTTACAAATTCATGTGGAAACACAATCCCTGTCTCGATGATATGCAGACGCACACGTACATGCGCACTAAAGGCCCGAAGCATCATCCTTGGCCTGGCTCTGCCCTGTTTTGCCTTTCTGAATTTGTGCTTTTAAAAGGATTGTGTATGCAATATTTAGCATGCTGGGCAGGTTTTATCCAGGGTACACTTGGGCACCCAGACCTTCATCAAACTTTCAAAGACACTCCACATTCTTCTGCACATCTTCCATACTGGAAAACACACGCCAAATAACGAATAAAAATACACATTCCGAGAAAGCACTCCACAAATCTGCTTCCATTATCAATAAATCAACAAATGGACATAAAAAGAACCTCCACGTAAGTGCTCGTTTTGGTAAACACGAGATATATTTAATATACACTGATAAAAATGATTTTGTGGTGAAGTAAATACTAGAGAAACATGAAAAGGGTTAGTTCAGGCAAGAATTTTAAAAAATAAGTAAATTCTATAGTAGAACTCAATTAAATCGTGTAGAAATGAAAGCGTAAATATCAACATTATAAAATTAAGTAAAATTACTCAACTTTTCTGATACTGGTGTTCCCATCATGCACTGGGCCATGAATAATTAATGAGGTTGATTTTTCACTGTTTTCCAGCTGTATTTACACTATTTTATCATTACTTTTGTTGTTAGGATTAGTAATTTGCCATTTTGTGACATTTGGAGTTCATTTTCTACTTAAAATGACACATTCAAACCCAAAAACGATCTGTCAAATGTTACCGTCATTGTGTATTGTCTACCAAGTATTGAGGTCTGCATTCACACATGCTATATCAAAAGTGAAGACATGATGAGACATACTGCAATTAATGATTACTTTAACAGTGTGGTATAATAATTCAATGTTATATTGTATGCGTGAAATGTTGTATTAAGAAAAATTCAATTAATTAGAATAGATATTACTTAATCTTTAATTAGCTAAATATTACTCAATTTCTTATGCTATTTTCACTTAACTTAGTTAAGTATAGTTTAATTAATCATATGTGTGAAATTTACTCAAAAATATCAGTGCAAAAACTTGCCTTGAAAAAATTAAGTAAATTTTACTTATTGTTTTTTACAGTGTAGGAATGTAGCAATGTTAAAATGTTGATAGCCATATGAAAATAGATTTATAGCTTAATAACGATAAATGGCCTATATTAGAAAAACGAATCCCTATATAATTACAACTAAATATCAGCCATTTAAATGCTACAAGTCATTTTCACATCTATAAAAAATACTGTTTTATATAATTATGTAAAAAGAATTAAAAAATGTAATTTAATTTTAACTATAGTATAATGAGATTTGACATTTTTAACGGTTTTATTAAATTAGTATTTTTGATGATTAAATTGTGAAATTAGAGTAAGCGTTAAATTACGTCAAAGGTAATTCAAAATGTAAAACTACGAGCATGGAGTATGAACAACTCAATATCCAAATTAAAAAATAAATTATGCTGGTTGATGCTGAGTTTAATTATGATTACTGATATGGAATATTGTGCTTCAAAGTATGTTACTGTTAGCCAGTCTTGCAGTGTTGTTTGAAGCTTGAACTTTGAAGATAAAATCCTGAAACAATAAATAAATATATAAATCCGTCTGTCTATCGGTCTTTAGTTCTGACCAACTAGAATTTTCTTTTTTAAGGTGCATTTTTTTTTAAACTATAACCACTCCATGTACAACATCCAAACAAAACCCTATGTATACGCAAACCCAAGAGCTTTCTGATAGCAGTGATTGAATGAGTTGTCTTCCTCCAGTTCACTTTGTCCCAAGTGGGCTGATGTTTCCGCTGGACTGCTTGTTCCCCTGGCAGGGCTCATTTTCAGGACATTGTTTGCATCATGTGGTCATTTAACTGTAACCATCACCTGCAGGTGGAACCATCTCGTTCTCTCTTTCTGCATCCATCTCTCTCCATCTATCTATTTGTCTCCCCCTCTCTTTGATCCATCCCTTGATCCCTTTGTCCTGAAGCTGTCACCATGCAGAATATGTGCCTGGCCTGGAGAGGGATGGCTGCTGCCAAGCACAGGGCACCGGCTGCAATAGCGGCTCCATAAATAGCCCCGGTCCAGCCTGTGACATTACCTGCCTACGACAAGATAATCATGATGAATCGCTCTAGAGCAAATGCACACCAAGGAACAAAGAGCAGCAACACCACAACCAAATTGTGCTTCTCTTTCATCCTTAGCTTTTTTCCCGCCCATTTTCTTCAGGAGAAAAGACGAAAAACTGTGACTGAGAGAGACAAATGCTCTGCCTCCTTAATTCAATTCATGTACACCTTTAAAGAAAAAAAAAATACGAAAACCACTAAGCAAATATAATACAGGTCCAGTTACTGGACTCCAGTACACACCACATAGAGACGTCCTGCTGTAGTCGTTCCTGCTGCTGCTAGTCTTCAATCTCAGCTTTGGGATCTGATTCAGGATCAAAAATGTATGGCTGAATTGGATTGTTAGCCATGGTTTGTTTTGGGATGTCACAGCTTACAGACGCTCTCAACGCAAAAGCTTCACGTGCTTGTGATTATTTAGCTCCGGCCACACGGCGTGCCTCAACATGATCGGTTTTTTTTTTTTCCCGGAAAGACTCGGTACAGCCTATCTTTCTTTTATAAATATGACAAGACTTTTTGTAGATATGAAGGATGCAATACTAATCTAACTCTACTCTACAGTAGGTACTCAAGTTTAACATGAGATTGACTGAAACTGAGTGTTTTTTGTTTTTTACTTCATATAACGTTAGCCTTTTTTGTTGAACACCATTTCATGTGTTTTAAAAACTAGATCTTATTGCTATGGACGCAGTTGTTCACTCCGGTATTATAATCGTTTTTAAATTAATAAACTCCTTTTTAAATCAATATTTTGTGTCAAATTATTGATTTATTTCGTAGGTAGCCATGTTATAAGTGGGAGAATGTATAGCAATACGGTTGCCACAGCGAATACAACCCCTTCAGGCTGATTCAAGACCCGTCCGCTTCGTGTTAGGATTCGCAGGGTTGTATTGGCTATAACTGTCATGATTCTGCCATCATCTCCTTGATTTTTCCTAGTCTAGTGGCAGGATCATGACAGCTGTGTGCTTACGTTGTCTTGTCACCTAACCCCGCCCCCTTGTTGTAATTATTAGACCATTGTTTTCACCTGTTTTCCTGATTAGTTTGCTCCCTATTTAATCCTTTCTTGTCTTCTGTCGGTACATTGTGAGTTTATCTCTGTGAGTATTTTGTCTGGAAACTGGTTTATGAGAATTGTGAGTTTGTTTCCTGTCAAGTCAGTGTCTTAGTCTAAGTACCCTCGTCCAGTCCTGTTTTGCCTCCTCGTGGGTTTTGTTTTCTGTTTTTGTCATTAATAAATCCCTGTTTTGAGTTACTTGCTGTCTGCTATTGGGTTCGTCCTTCACTATAACAACCATCTTGCTATTATCCCTTACTATTATTTATTTATTTCTATGAGGGCTGACAAGACAAAATAAGTACTGACAAGTGTGTTTAAACAGTGCGGTACAGCAACCAAACCAGTAGCACTACCATTTTTGCAGCGCCGAAAGCAGACCTTTCACTGATGTAATGACGCAATGACGTGCACTTGCTAGCCTGTTCCATTTACGTGTTCTCCGAATGCTAAAGAGGAAACTCGTCTAGCCTCTGAAGGAAAACCCGTCCTGCAAGGAAGTATCCTTGACATTGAGAAACACGTTTTGTGTATACATAAATCTCCTAAATCTCACCCAGCGTCTTCTTCATCGTCTAATTTTCTGTCGTTCTACATACGTCATCTGGTATCATTGAACCGATTGGCTATGAGCTACGTACAGGCGCATTTGATAGACATTCGTAGCACCCAATAATACGGCTCTGGGCATTCGTAAACCGTGCCTTAAATATGGGAAAATGAACGTGTGGTTTCAAGACCACGTCTCATTCTCAATGATAGGTGGTCTGGCCTTAGCCAGGTTATATTAAAACAGCATTTTTTTTATAAATACTATAACAATAATTCCTTTGATAACAGTGACCAAATATAAATAACTAATAAATATATACATAAACACAAAAAAAATATTAAAAGGTAAGTGATAATTTAAAAAAAAAACACAAAAAAGTACATAGAACAACAAAAACTGAAACTCAAATAAAATAAAAAGAAATACTACAATAATACTAGCCTAAATATAGACAGTAGGCAAGAGACAGCAAGATGGCTGATCAGAGCTTAGAAAAGGAAGGTACTGTGAGTTGCAGGAGAGAAATGTACAAAGTGTGTCATCACAGGGTCTTGGAGGGGATAGGGTCAGGCTAGACTCAGAGGAGTTGGCAGGATGTTGGCAGGCGCTGATGGATGTGGGCTCTGACTGATAACACTGCGGTAAACTCATTTATGCCTGCATCTCAGGCCAAACGGCCAAAAACACAATCGCATCCACAGCTTGTGGCCCGCCTCGGAGAATTCAGCAGCGCTTTATTTAAATGGCCATTTAAAGCGTCGCTTGAGGGCATCATTTACATCAATGAATGTTTCTTATCAATAAATGCTTCCTTCAATAAACAGCGTCTGACTCCTTAGCAATGAAGTGGCCACAGTCTCCAATTAAACGGACAATCAATACAGTGGAATTAAAATATACTGTAGAAAAAGAACTGAAAGGATAATAATTTAAAAAGAGCTTTAAACTCCCATCTAATGAACAGAGACAATGACACAATACTAGGCTGAACAATTATTTTAAAAAAAGAGATTATTATTACAGTTTCTGCAAGCATCTAATAATTGAAAATGCTGACATTTAATTTAGGTCAGCCACACACACACACACACACACAAACACACCTTCAGAACTCAAGCAAAAACTGTGCAAGTTATGATTCTTATCATAATTGTGCAACCCTGTAAATCAAAATCAGTGTTTTCACAAGACAACTACCTTGTCATTTTGTGATTATGGCATTGTATTTATCCTGAAGCATGACAAGACACAGACAGTCACAGACTCAATTAACCAATCTCACTACTATTGTGGCAGACTGCCTGACTACAGAATGCTGTTTTACAGAGAGATTTTTATCAAGAGACCCCTTTTTATCAAGAGGAAGTGTGGACCGTTTATTGACAACAGAAACTGTTTATCGAATGCAGTGTGGCATAAGTGCAGTTGTGCCTCTCAGGGAAAATAACTTGACCTAAAATCTGACACAAGTACACTTAATGTTGACACCTTATGGGGAACGAACCATACACTGTACAGGAGGAATACTGGTTGCCAATAATGTTTGTCTAAAAGGCCAACTTCTTCAGAAAGGTCAAAATTTGGATTACTATTTTGCATGAAGTTCTCAAAAACTTGTTTTGTAACATTTCTGAATGACTGATAAGAGACTCCATCAAGAGTAAATGTAAGTTCTAGTTCTAGTGCAATGCTTTAATTTATGGGTGAACTATCCCTTTAAACTTGCAGTTTTGCCAACATCTATAGTTACCCTCAGCCATTAAGAGACCATTTGACTTTCAAAAGCAACATATTTCTTCTGAAGTCATGTTTGTTGAGTGAGGAACAGACCAAAATTGTTATTAGCTGGAAATCTTCAGCTATCAATCAGAGGCCAATCCTATACCTCAATAGAAAGTATTGTATCAGTAATTCAGAAATGGTACAAAAGCATATTTTTCAGAATTAGATTTCATTTTCAGTGAATAATGGATAATAATAATTTTAATAATAAGTGAAGTGTTTCATACAGACTACTTTTTGCGTCCTTTTTGGAGTTTTGTGGCCTGAATTCGCACCCTTTAGCATCGTACGGAAAAGATACACCTGGAGAATCTGCAAAAGATCAAATTTTGCATTGCAAAAATAAAAATATTAAAGGTGCTGTATGTAACTTTTCTTCTAAAATGAATCCTTTTTTATTGCATGCGTGTGACGGGGTTGTAATCACACATTACAATGATCCACTTTTCGGGTTTTGCTATGGGTTCTATGCACGGCGTTTTTTCCGGTAAAGGTTTAAGGATGCTAGATAACTTCTGCCGATCGTAGAGTCCAATGCAATACCGAGAATATATATTGAATTTTATGGTCCATGGCTATACTAAAGAAACGTTAGTCACAAAAACAGATAAAACAGACACCCCTCGTTGTGTTTATGCTTCTTTTTAAAATTATATTAAATAAACATAACTATATATAAAATTACATCTAAACGTATGAAAGTTTCGTTTCAAAGACTGGAGGACAGTAAATTTTGAAGATTCTGCAATAATCCTATTTTCCTCGGTTTTCTTCTGCTTTAATCTCCCCAACCGGAAACTGTTGAGCATCCTTGCGTCAAATTCGGAACTTATGCGTGCATATAGCCCATTACCTCTGATAGCCAGTATTCCTATTTCTATGTGAAATCTCCAGGTCGGATTTTCTGCGAAATCCATCGGATGTGATGTGCATGCGCGCTCCCGATCCTCTCTCCTTTTTATATACAGTCTATATGACGGCACTGCTGCTAACGACGACACAGAGTCTAATAACATCAAAAACTACTGCCTCCAGCACAACACACACACCAACACAAACTCCACATAAATATAAAAACAAATCAAAAAAGTATCTGATGTAGCTCGACAGGCCAATCGGGAATCGGATCGACTTAGGTAGGACGAAAACATTATGGACAGACCTCGGCTATTTTTATTGTGATATGCTGATATGTGATATTTTCAGATATGCTGAAATAATGGTAAACTACATAATGAAAAAGCAAGGTAAACAACAACAAACATGAGACATGAAATAAACACAAAAGACTGTTCCAGGATAACAAAATGTAGGTGCTTTAGGATATAACTTTTATTTTTTTTACTAGATCTATTGTCTAACGTCACTCATCCCACTATCATATTGTTTATAATACACATTTCCAGACACGTTCAGTACAGTGATGTTACTTCCTCCAATCTTACTGTTACACTGAAATTGTCTAATTCACGAACCGCTTTCGTTATTATATTATACGTGCACCCGTGTTGACATTGATACACGAATAGTTAGATAACACCCATGTAAAAAAGGATAACACCACGTCGGCTAAATGCGGTCAATGTAACGTTATCATGGTACGAGCATGGAGCATTAGTTCAGCGTCAAGCTGATAAAAGTATCCTGTTATTGTAACGTTACAGTGGGAGTTTAGTTCCAGCATGTTGTGTGATGCTTTCTCCGGTGTGTGTAAAGTCTCAGTCTGGCCGTGTACCATGAGTGCTTGCTCTTGTAAAAATTGGTTGCAATCTGAAACACTGCTATATAGGCCGCTAAAAAAATACATATAGCACCTTTAAACAATTTTGGGGGCAGCATGAATGTGTGGATAAACTACTACTTAAAAGTTCAAAAGAAGCTGTGTGATTCCCAACGAATAGCTGAGCTCTGGATCAGTGCAGAGAGAGACACACAAATCAATATGTGTTGCTTATATTGGCCCCCCTGTTAAGCTCATCTTTTCTTATAGTCTCGGGGTCAGCTGCAGTGGGCCATTACCGTTTGCGGGGCTCCGGGTCCATCAGCCTCTAGATGCCCAGAGGGAGAGCGCAGTATAAACAGATGGAGATTTAGGGACCATCAGGTCTCATTTTCCAGGAAGCCGTTTTGGCAATTCTTCAAAACAGTTAATGAAATAAAATACACACAAAACCACACACACACACACACAGGTAATGACATTTCAGAAAGCATATCCGTTTAAGAAAAAAAGCCATGGTGCACTAACAAGGACAGTGGACAAGATTATGATATAAGACAGAGACCAGTTCATGTCCAATTACCCCTAAATGGCGGACCACAACTGAAGCCCGCGCTGAGTGCTACACGGCCATTATTATGCACGCGTTTCCTTTGTGAACTGATAATTGGAGTAATAAGTGACAGTGGCTAACAGTTTAAAAGCACCTGGGATGTCTGTGAACAAGGCAAATGATCACCTCTCTGTCCACCACTGCATAAGAGAGAGAGAGGAACCTGAAGATCTACCAGCTTATGAGAAAAAGCTGTGGGATGCATAAAAGCACTAGAAAAAAGGCCTTGAAGAAATGTATAAAATATACAGTGACTATTATTCAAACATTAAACTCCAAATCAAAGCAGTATATTCTTGTGCATGACATAATTGAGTCCGCGCAGGCTCGGCGAGGTACATCGCTCACCGTTTTATGCACTACCTGTGAGTGATGAGCTCCGCCAACACATCTTCAGACCTCATCCTATCAATGCAGCATATGAGAATTTATAACTTAATAAGTGTAAAGAATAAGGAGGCTGTTTTCATACACGCATTTCTTTACACGCTTAAGTGAGGAACGCAGGGACAAATTGGTCCGGATCTTTACAAACACACTGCGGCCGCTAAGCTCGTAAACAACAACGTGCAAAACATTTCTATTACATTATTATGCCATGGTATGCTGTAAAATGAGGTTATTTCCTACCTTTAGTACCTTGTAAAAGTAAGTTGTAAAACCACCAAGCCGGTACATATCATACATCATTCATTCTTGATTGGTTGGTTGAAATAAAAGTCGCTTGAGCTGCACAATTCTGGAGAAATTGAGAATCATGATTCTGAATAGACAACTTAACAACTAAACAAAATAACATGCAATTTACTAGGAATCTGATGCAATGTTTATTGCTGCTGTCTATTTATTAAATAAAAATATCTAATAAATGTGAATAATTGTTTAGCAGTTCGAATAGTGAATAGCAAATCCAATGGCAGCGGAGTGGCAGCGCCAACGCAGAAATGAATGTCCGCTGTGATCGTACTTGTCAAAAAATGAATAGACATACCCGAAAAATGTTGCCATTTAGGATGTTTGAAATGAGATTGTGATCTTCTAACAATTAATCTCTACAAGTTACCAGGGCAGATTTTCAATATCAGACTTGTTCTGTCTGTATTCAACTTACATGACCTGCTAAGAGCCAGTGACATGAATAAATCGGAGATTTTTGAAGACTTTAAGACATGTAAGAAATGTGTTAGATGAGAGTAATAGTCAGGGTTTATTATTGACAATGTGAACGTCTAATATTGAGAAACAAACAATGAAGAAGGCCAGTGAAAGCCTGAGGTTGTGGAGGAATTGGCAGCGGTGGCATTTCAAAGAATGTGAATCATCCTCCTCAGGCTGCGTGATAACAAAAATTGAATGCGCTTCTGAAAGGCGTCTGAGCGTTGGTTGAACAGAAACATCGCATTGGGTTACTCCGCCTGAGTTTCTGATTCACTCCATTATTAAAGCCGATACTATTGTTTATTGACTCCAAGATCTGAAACTTTTATTGAATCCAATTTTGCTGCAAATGTTTCATAAAATAGGGGCTTATTTATAGTTTATTGTAACTGTCTTGCCACAAAAGCAGCAAGTGATTGAAAAGTCGGGTGCACTCAAGTGACAGCAACCTATGATTCCCACACCTTTTGGATCAACTTCCATGACTATTACAGTCATTCATCATTACTGTAAACCTGGGGAAAAAAAAGTCACTTTCAGAAATATTTTTTTAAGCATGTCATCTGCTGGATCTGCAATCCAAATAAAAAAAAAATATATATATAAAAAAAACATGATGCAATTATAATTTATTGAATAAATCCAGTGATGGCTTTTTAAATAAATCCTCGAATATTGTAATATTTTTATATATTTTATGTATATTTATATATTCGTAATATACATTACAGTTCAAAAATTGACTTTATTGTAATGTACAGTCTTGATGCACACCAAGCCAAATCATTTTATTAAAAAAAATAATAATAAATAAAAACAATAAAATGTTACAATTGGCAGGGATCCAGTACTTGTAAAATATGGGGGAGCTTGGCTCTCACCATTGTCTCTCTCGCTCTGTTTCTCTTGCCCACTCTCTGCTCGTATGCCACCGGAGTGCTGCTGGCTCCGACTGGCATCGGCTCAAGGTCATTGAGCGCATCTGAAAGACTGGGCAGCAGACAGGACTCGGCTTGGGCTAAAGCTGGCATGCTAAATGACTAGAGATTCAAAGCTATGTGCCATGAGCCGTGCATCTCGCTTACCGGCAGACAGGCTCATCTGAGGCCATGCACTGCTGCGAGCTATCAGTCTTGAGATTCCCCATGAAGAGGATGGATATTGATATTTCAAATTGTCTTCCGTGTTGTCAGTGGCCCTGCATTAAGAGTTATCTCCAACAACAGTGAGGGCACAGCACAAAAGACGCAGGGTGCTAAGAGCCAGAACTAAGAGGGGAGAGATCAGAGTCGAGAGAGAGAGAGATGTTTAACACTTTATTTTCCTATCATGTTATACAATAATCATCGCATTTTCATAATTAATAAAAATACTTAATAACAATGACTAATAAACAACATTTTAAATTCAGTATTCAGCAATACCACTGAAACACTAATTTGTCATCATAATTCACAAAAATAAAATTAGCATTTATACACCACTTTAAAAATAATTAGTATATCATTATTATTTTTTTATATAATTCATACTCAATTTTATTTCTGGATTCTACCAAAACTTTGAAAAATTCTACAAGTGAAAGTGGCTTTTCTAATGGCATCTTCTCATCTTCATTCAATTTTGGAGTTCCAGAAAATAATCTCTTCCATCAGATAATTTAAGATGACTAATTAACTTCTTTTCTCTAACCCTTTTCACCAAAGCAAAAAAGAATGATGTTGAATAGTCCATGTTGTTAAGCAGAGTAAATCTTTTTTTTTTTTTTTTTTTTCTATTGTTCCTTGATCTCTTTCTTTATGCAAATTTTTCAGGAGAAAATTAATTGTTCAAGCAAATCTGCACTTGTTCCACCACTTTCACTTATGGAGCTATTTTATCTCATAATTTCTTGTTCCAACTGTTCGACTTTCTTCTGATTTTTTTTTTTTTTTTTTACATACTGTTGGCAAAAAGACTAAATATGGATTTTCCCACTGTCCCACCACTGACTTGGGGATTTAAACTCTTTCTCTCTCTCCAAGCTCTCCAAAAGAAAGCAAATAGATGTACAAACATGCGATCTCGCAACAGAGTGTTATGGGCTCTATGCACGGTGGTATTTCCGGCGAAGGATTAAGGATGCTCGATAACTTCCGCCGATCGTAGAGTCCAATGCCATACCGAGAATTTATATTGAATTTTATACTCCATGGTTATACTAATGAAACGTTAGTCACAAAAACAGATAAAACAGACACCCCTCGTTGTGTTAAATGCTTCTTTTTAAAATTATATTACATAAACATAACTATATATAAAATTACATCTAAACGTATGTACGTTTCGTTTCAAAGACGGGAGGACAGTAAATTTTGAAGACTCTGCCATAATCCCGTTTTCCTCGGTTCTCCTCCGCTTAAATTTCCACAACCGGAAATGGATGAGCATCCTTGCGTCAAATGCGGAACTTACGCGTGCATATAGCCCATTAAAGTGCCAAATACAAGTATTACTCAATGTTGTAACTATAACAGAGACATAGAAATTGTCAGAAATTGGATTAAGAACAATTTTACCATCAAAATTGTTTCCTCTTCGACATTTCATGATTCCTATCAACTGTCTGATCAAGAGTACAATTGAAATCTCTAGCCACAAGTTATCATGAGGAATACTAATCATTGTGTCCTGTAATTTCTTTAAAAAAATACAACTTGTTCGTACCTAACATTAGGAGCATATACATTAATAAAGGACAAATACAGACCTTGCTAAATAATATCCACCCGCTGCATTCTTCCAGGAATAATTTCTATCATATCGGAAGCACTACCCTGCACTGAGAACAGCTACTCCAGCACTTACACTGGAACCATGGCTAAGAAAAACCTGTCCTTTCCATTCACGTATCCATTCTCCCTGGTTAAAAACATCATGCGTGTTTCTTGTAAAAATATCACACTTGACTTTATAAAAGCCAAAAATTTGAAAAGTGCAGTTCTCATTTCTTTTTAACGACATCCATTTACATTTAAAGATCCGGTATTTAAGGATGTCATAATATCTTAACACAGCAGGTGATATTTGCACAACACTGTCTTTCTCCAAAGTCTTCTTAACGACTACTTTTTTCTTCTTGATGAGTGAATCATCATCTTTACTTCAGTAATATTTTTAAGATGATACCGTTTTTGTCTGCTAAACTCTTTAACGTTTGCATTTATCATCACATCCCAACAAGACACTAAAAATCTTCTTAAAACTGGGAAAAAAAAATCAAATTGTGGATTCCGTACACCTTTTGTTTCATCTAGGAAAGCACTATCTCTTTTGTAGAATAGACTTTTGTTTCACAGCCACTGAATTCTGGTGTCCCTGTTTGAGTTTCTAAAAAAAAAAAAAAAAAACTCCCTACACTCTCTCATTCATCTGAATCACTATAAGACCTGCATGGCATCACTAGATCCGGCTGTAAATGACTACAATTTTCATTTACTTCTTCTAATTTATCATTATTTTTGTAATTTGTTTCTACATACTCCATGAATAGAGCTTCGTCTCTATTTTTAGACTGAGAAGTTACTTTTTGTGCTTTCATTTTTGTCCCCGACAGCATTAGCACTTGTAGCGCCATATACTGTCATCACCTGCCGCAATATTCTCTTGAGTCCTAAACGGCCACGTTACGCCCGCATTTTTCTCCTGAACAGTTGTTTCTGAACCTGCCAAAATGTTAACGCTCTGTTGTTTGGGACATGTCTGTTTCTGGTGTCCATGTTCACCACACAAAAAACACTGCATTTATCTGAAGTGATAAAGATTGTATAATCTTTACCCTCAACTGCTATTTTTAGGACCAGATTAAGCAGCTCTTTTTGCGAATTGGGTATTATGTAGGTGAAACACATGACATGTTTAAAGTTTGGATTTTTAAGACCCAACGGAGTCATCTTAATTTGCTGTAGCATTTAAGAATTTCTTTCAAAGTTCCTTCTTTTATGAACAGTGGTACGTTTGAAAGTACAACTTTCCTAGAAGGATTTGACAAAGGCATAACCGGTAAAAAATGGATTATTCACAACAAGTCCTTTCTCTTGCAGTTCATTGGAACTTCTTTAAGAAATATGACGAGTACTCTGTTCATCCTTGAGGCAGATTTAACGTTTAAAACACCGACCTGTTCGCTGATCGCTATTGTCACGTTGTGGTGCGGGCTGAGGAACAGGAGGAGTCCAGATTCACACGAAGATCACATTTAATTCAAAATACAGGTAAGAAGATAGGATTTACAGGCGCAACACGGGGTTACATGCAACAACGACCGACAAAGACTGAATCAAATAGAGGGAACTAAATACAAGGAGGAATCAAACATAATGATGTGAAGACAGGTGATACTAGCCATGTTTCCATCGACACGTTTTTACCCGAATTAAGTGATATCGAATGAAAAAAGCCTTGTGGAAACAGTAAAATTCGATGAAATTTCATGAAAATCGACTCAAATGAAATACGTTCGGTCTCATCAGATTTTCTCTTGATCGATATACGGCTAATGCGATAAAAGCTGATGGAAACGTTATTTGCCGAATAAATAATGAATTGCGATTAAGTTTTATGCCCTTTTATGGTTGCAACACGTCAGAAGACGAGTTCATTTCCGGCCAGTGTTTGCGCACACATGGCGGATGTCAACAAAGACAGATGTAAGTGGACAAAGCAAAAAGATGCTTCAACCAAAGGGTTTCCGTGAACCACACCACAGTCACCTCCGCTGTCGTCGGGCATACGTGCATTTATTGTTTTTACGTGGCTTGGTTGAATTCTAATGTATAATGTGGTCTGTTATTTCTAGTTAACAGACTGCGGCGCTGCTAGTATAACACACCGTTGCCATGGACGCAGTTCAGAGACGGAACAGACTATTTTCTTTAGCAGAAGCAATACCCGTTTTTAAATCAATAAACTCGTTTTTAAGTTAATATTTTGTGTCAAATTATTGATTTATTTATTTATTTGGTTGATTTATATGTAATAAGCAGGATAATACATAGCGAGGCGGTTGTTATAGCGAATACAACAACCGCCTCGCATACATTATCCCATTCATATGTCGCTATCAGCTGGCACATAAGCATTATTAGCCTTCAACTTGTGAAATATTGATCTTTTTTTGGTAGATGGCGCGATCCGTTTTGTCCAACAAAACTTTGTTCGCAAAAGTTTGCTTGAATGTTGTTCGATTCAGTGTGAAAATAAATGGAAACACCTTAAAATGTCTCAAATCAATTCGATATACCAATTTGATCGCAAAACAGCATGTGACGTCATTACGTACAGGTTTTTATTCGCTTTAAAGCCGTTGGATGGAAACACACTTTCACCAGCTTTATCCGCATGAGTTTTTTAATTAAAGAGAAATGAAAAGAAAACGTGCTCTGATGCAAACACCCTCGCCGCTACCCACAATCCTCAGAGAGAGAGACAGAGAGAGAGAGAGAGAGAGATGTACTAAAATGTAAAATACATCTAGAATTGGAACGTACAGTAGGATGTGGTCTTGCTGTCAACACTTGTTTTGAGTTTTTCCTTTAGATTTATATTTGACAGGGCCATATTCTGCCAAAGTAAGTCCTTATTCTTTATCCAGAAAAAAAGTCCTTAAGCACTGAGTGCCTGCTTTGAAAATCTAGCTACCTGACAGCAGGCTGAGAAAATGCCTTGTGAATTGCTCCAAAACTCAGAAACCTTGTGTTCTTTGACTGTTGACTGGAGTTGCTAAAATCTTGCTCAAAACACCTAAAACTCTCCAGAAACATTGACATAATTTTTTACCTGCAATGATCTAAATTTCACATTATTTAGAGGCTACATTGTGATTTTCCTCCATAGAGAATAACTCCATGAAGTATTTTGAAGTATAAATGTTAGGCCTCATATGCCTTAGATGAAAAAAACAATGCTCCTCAGAACATTCTCCATCCAAAGGCCAGACAAAAATCAGGACAATCCGTCATTAAGGATCAATCGGTCAATTGCTTGATGCGCTGACGTCTCTGTCATGAAGATAAATCAGTATCATGTGATCAACAAGAAGCAGTTATATTGCTAACATCATTTAGTACTAGAGAGTGTCTCCATTTTGGTGGAAAACTTAAGGCATAAACATAGCAAAATCAGAGCATTTTCAATCAAAAACAGTGTGAATGTGGCCAGAAATTTTGAAATCTCTGCGAAATTAAGCGAAAATCTTGGTTTGGTCTCCATTTTATCTCTTGCTGTCTACTGTCTAGAAGAAACCACTGTACCTCTTTGCCAGAGCCGCACTGCACAAGCACACACAGTCCTCAAACAAAGCTCGCCTCAGCAGAGCAGCTGTCAGTGAAGCATGTCTCAAACTGCCGTTTATCCAATGTTCTGAAATCCAGAGTAGAGGTTTTTAAAAGTGATGTGAGCAGGGCAGCCAGACAAACAGCAGAAATAAACACACACACACACACCCAAACTGAGCTGACCCTACAGAATTCTCTTTTCCGCTGATAGGAGGTAAAAAATGATGCTAACAAAAACAAACTAAATGTCAATGAGACTACTGGATTTTTTTTTTTTTTCCTGATTCCGTCCTGCCTCAGTTTTATCAGTTTGTTTGTTGGTAAGGGAGGCTGGCAAAAATGAACCCGAATGCAAAAGATCTGATGCAATCAATTACTCATCGCATGTAAAACAACCGCAAACACAATTTATTAAAAACGAAGTTGCTCTTCCACAGGGGGCACACTCTCTGTGTTGGAAAGATATACCGCCGTGGCAAGGCGAGGAAGGGTGGCATACGGTGGGAAAGGCAGGGGGTAAGACAGCGAGATATGGAAACAGGATGACTGAGGAGGAGGAAGTCAACTTCGAAACACCACGCCACCTAAACCACATGCTGGGTTGCAGTGGCAATGTGGTTATGCTTGAGCGCGGCCGACAGCAGGGAGCACTCACTGGAGAGCCCAGCAAGACATCAAAACGGACTGAAATATGGTGGAGAGGACGTCCAAACGCCACTGCCACAGAGAGATAACACGGACATATGCGTACACCAACAGTCGCTCTCTTTCAGACAAAACAAACACACATCAGTCACTTCAGACTTCAGACTTGCAAGTCGCAACTTATAAACCCAAAGGAAATGGGTTTTTTTTTTTTACCCAGTTCTTTGTCATTCGTTGTTTCTGATGTTTCTCATTAAATTCCTTAGGAGAAATGCAAATAGACACAAACGATACTACATACTCTGTCAAAAGCGAGAGTATGGAGCTTAAGGCCAGATTTACTAACAGCTCACGCCAGAGCAAACCCTCTTTTAGCGATTTACTAAAGGCACGCAGTAGTGATCGACCGATATATCGGCCGGCCGATATATCGGGCCGATATTTGTGTTTTTTTACGTGTATCGGAATCGGCCGCTGCGTTCGCCGATAGTTTTTCCCGGCATAGAAAATTGTACTTTTTAAGTAAAAATGTACTTGTTAAGTTACTTTTAAAATGAAGTACAATGTGCACTGTGCACTTTATTATGCTGGTTGCTACTGTGTGAATTAGTGGGGCATAAATTATTTCTTTTATGCTTAAATATTTATTTTCAGCACTAAACTTTTTTTTTTCAACCTCATGTTTTTAATATTTGTTAAAAATTGTTTATCTACTTGTTCTTGTTCTACCTCACGTTTTTACTATTTGTTAAATATAGTTTTTTTTTAAGTTAAATAAATGTTACTTTTGTTAAATCGAGACCTGTAACATTTGTGAACATTATGTCATTTTTATGAAGTAAATTTAGTTAGCAAAATGTATCGGCTCCTAATATCGACTCAAGAAAATCGGCAGCCCGTAATCAGTCGGTAAATCGGTATCGGTATCGGCACTAAAACATCCATATCGGTCGATCACTAGCACGCAGTTAAAAATCAGCGCTAAAAAGGCGAGGACAGGGTTATTTTTGTGACTGACCTTCTTGCACATGCATTTGTAAGAGTTTCCCTTTCAGATGCAAAATGTATGGGATTTAAATGAATCATGCAATGTGATTTGGTTTGCGCTCGTCAATTTACTGGTGTTCGCGTCATTATTTACCGCCCAAAAAAGCACGTCTTAAACCAGACACTAACTGGTGGATTGTACTGGCTGCGTCTGTGTTCTTTAATTTGTGTCGCCAGTAGATCACGTGCAGAACTTTCCACTGTGCGCTTTTTTGGAAATGCACTCTCATGCTAATTTGCCCTGTTTAGTAAATCTGGCCCTAAATGTGGATATAGCATAAGTCAAATAATTTCATTTTGGGTGAATTTGAGGAGAAATTATTAGATTCATATTGACTGCAGACTCTGGCATCTTGATAAATTTGAGCATAGTTTGAGACATTATGTCGCATTTAAAACTCTAGAGGAAACTAATTCACAGGAAAAAAAAAAAAAAACATATTATATTGTACCATATTATCTCACTGTCCATTTCTCAGCCAATCTGTCAGCAACTCTCAAACAAACACACAGACACGAGTAACAGAACCGCAACAAATCATGCCCTAAACGAATATACCAGAAAAGGGCTGTGCCGAAAATAGGTCAGATAGTTCCTGCTCTCCGGAACCAGGTTGCATTAAGAAAAGGAGGGAAAAAGGGGGGAGAGATGGACGGAGAGAGAAAGAGAGTAAGAAAATAAGTGAGTGAGTGAGGCCATCTTTACACCTGGTATTAAGATGCTTTTGGTCGATCAGATAACAAGTAGAAGAGGGAGACTCATTTATTTTTACACCTGGTATTTTAATCCATCTCTTTTGTTAACTTTCAACCACTTCTGTCTGGATTTCTCCGAGGGGAGGGTCTATAAATGTATGGGTCTTTCAATCTAATGGACAACATAAGCTCACGCAATTTAATGAATGCGCCAACACGGTGAGTGTGTTAGTGTATGTTTTAGAAATCAGGAATGGTAAGAGAACGTGCTTGGTATGTTTTTCGTCTTCAAACTAAACTTGGGTCTCCAGCCAACAAAGTTTAAATCCTGTCTGGCTAGCACACTTCCCATTATTTCCAAGCATTTATTAGTCAGTAGGCACCTAGGCAGAGAAGTTGGTCTTTCGTGGCTCTTCGAACGCATTCGTCCACATGAATGTTTACACAACAAAAGCAATCTGATCGAAAGCATTTTGGACTACCTCCGTTTTAGACCCTATTTACACCTGGATAGGATAGGATAGGATAGGATAGGATAGGATAGGATAGGATAGGATAGGATAGAATAGGATAGGATAGGACAGGATAGGATAGGAGAGGGTGGATAGAGGATAGGAGAAAATAGGAGAGGATAGGATAGGAGATGAGAGGAGATAGGATAGGATAGGATAGGAGAGAATAGGAGATATGATAGGATAGGAGAGCAGAGGATAGGAGAGGAGAGGAGAGACTGCCTCACTTGCATTCATCTGGGAGCCTCGAGCACACTGGCACAGGTGTTCAGACAGGGACAATTCAGCTCCAAACATGAGTAATGAGCACTCAGGGGGAGTGTGTGCAGGTACACAACACACACACAAGCGCTGAGACGGTAACACACGTGTTGTTTTCATACTTCTGTTTTCTTGGTGCGGCGCTGCCGAGAGTCGCTGCAGATCCCTGCAGATTCACCCTGAGTTAAAGCAGCCCGTGTATATTTACCAAAACAGCAAGACTGAGCTGGAATCATTCAGATTACAAAACCCAAATCATTTTTTTTTTTAAATCATGAAAATGCTAGCAAATCACATCTTTTTGTGAGGTTGCCCTACACAGCTCTTTTTTTAGTGTAAATGCTAACCCAAAAAAAATGAAAATGAGCCAGTCGACATGAAAACATTGTGGTCCCTCCCGTGGATGGCAGCAAAGAAATAAAGGACACCTGCGATTGTCTGTGTGATCCGAAAGAGAAAGGCGAGGTGACAGATTGCTCCCAAATCCAATTAGGCCTGTGCTCCTTTTCCCCGCGAGTCTAGCACGCCGTACTCTCGCTGCAGGGTAGAGGGGAGGTGGAGGAAAGGGGGGTTTTGGAGAGGTAATGACTCAGACTGGAGAAAGACAGGAGAGTTAGAGAGGCTCTGTGTCAGCACCGAAAACCTTCACGTCTAGCAGCCCTGAAAACCCTCTTCAACGCCTCCAAGAGGAGCAGCTGGCTTTAAGTTCGGTCAGCACATAAGCTGGGATCACTCTGGCTTTTACACAGACAAAGTGAGAGCGAGAAGGAGCAAAGAGCGAGTCAGGCATCATAGCTAAGGTAGTGCATGTTTGGATCCAGAGGGTGCAGAGATTGTTTTTTTTTTTTTTTTTTTTTTTTGCAGACAATATAGATCACATTGTGCTTTGGTTCTCAATTAGATAACAGGATATTACACAATATTTAAGGATAGTAAATAACAAGTTGCGGTTATATTAATATTTTTTTTTTATAAAATATTGTGAATAATTAATTTTAAAATGAATCACTGGGATTCAGATTTTCTCTCAGTGTGTGTGTGCTCAGGTGCTGTCAAAATAAAAGCCCTGATTCTGACACTTATCGGTCAATGGCAATAATTAAAAATGCCAAATATTGTCTGATCCGCCTTGGTGATATATCAGTCGACCACTCAAATTCAAATCTGGGTTATGAATTTTCTCACCTCGTCGTTCTCATCTCCCAATTATTTTCTCTCCACTACATTAAGAAAAAACTATTATTTATTTGGTCTTATTTGTTTACCAGAGCATCTCACACTCATTGGTTGTTGAGTCGTAAGTAGAATAGTATTGCCGATTAAATGGTCTGTAAGGTAATGCTTTTAAGAATTATAAGTAACAGCTCCCTTCGTCTTTTCGATTGGTTGCGATGCTGTCTTCATACAATGAATGGGCATCAATGTTTTTCTTTTATTGTAATAATCATGCCTTTGGCTTGTTCTCTGTATTTTCCCCCTGAAATAGGAAAAAATATTAAAAATATATAGAAATAGCCTAGTAAAGGGTGGGTGCTACATATAACACCAGAGTTGTCAGACTGATTTAAACATTAACACCTGAGCTTGAGTGTATTTTGGAACAAATGTATTAAAAGGACTAGTTTGTAAATCGGCCTACACTGGTCACATAATGATCCTTTTAGCATGCTACCTGAGAAGTGCTTCCCTACCGTTATTTTGCAGCAAACTGTATTTATGCTGTCATACATTCAAAACTTTATTTTTTTTCTGTCTGGTCAGTACTGGTGATTCAGCAGCGTATAAAGCAGTTCAGGAAAGACTGTGTAGCAGCCTATTTATTTGTATTGCAATGACAAAGGAATCTTTCATTGTAGCCATTTCTCCATCATACAGCACAGTCATACAGTCATTTATCACTCACAGCATCATATAGCCAGTCTCTATGTGTCTTGTCTTCGGTGAAATGCGACGCCTCACAAAAATGTCAGCCCACTTCGATTTTAATCGTCATTGTAATTCTGGAGTTACAGGCCATGTCCACACTAATTCGTTTTCGTTTGAAAACATATATTCTCTCCGTTTTGGCCTTCCGTCCACACTGAGACGCCGTTTTAAGTAAACAAAAACGTATCGTTTGGAAAACGCTCTCCAAAGTGGATAAATTTGAAAACGCCGTTTTCGCATTGTAGTGTGGACAGTGAAACCGGAGGTATTTCAAAACGATGACGTAAGTTTAGTCATGTGATCCATGTAGTACCAATAGATATTCATGTTTATCGGTAGGCCTATTTTGCGTGTTATTCATTACACTATTGCTAAAATATGTTACTTTCTATGTTATTTAATATGTGCTATTCCTGATAGCACTTCAAAGATGACAGATAATGTACTTACATTTGCTGTCCTGCGGCAAAACAGGAGAGCAGTTTTGTTTTAGACCAAACATAGGGTGACTGAATGCGACCTGGACGCATCAGTGATGGTGAGATATTTTGCTAAATAAAATTATACTGTTATTGTGCGATAACATTATTATCTCAGTGAGATTTTGAAGTTTCACACATGCGCAGTAAAGTGAATTTAGAAGTTTCTCATCCACAATGAAACGTCGGTAACGTTGGAAAACGCTAGTGTGGACGGAGAGCGATTTTAAACGAAAACCCCGTTTTCAAATGTATCCGGATTAATGTGGACGTAGCCACAATAAGGTAAAACTGATTAGAAGACACGCAACATTTTTTTAGCAGAAATGTAGAGACAGTCTCTGATTCACTCATATTGAGTAAAGCATTCACACATTATTTAAATCAAAAGGTATCCAATCACTAAAAACATGTTTCTCACCTAAAAATATACTATACTTTTTTGAGATTTACTTTTCAAATAAGACTTTTACAAGTCAATTTTACTTGAATTTGGCACTTGGTGGTTGTTTATTTTGAATCCTGGCTGAGATCTTTCTAAAAACCCTCATATTACTCCTACAAAAACTGCCACACAGAAACACACAAGATCAAAACACACACACAAAAAAAGAACAAAGAGCATGGTGGTGAAAGGGAACAAGTTTAGGTGACTGAAAGCACCATTTTCAGCTCTGGTGCTAAGAACCTTCCCCAATTTCTTTTTCCTTTTATCTTCTCCATCCCTGTATCTTCCTCTTTTTTCTTCAATCCAATGGAGGAGACCATATTTTAATGGACATGCTTAAAGAGAATCAAGTGTATCACTGCAGGGGAGAAGGAAAGATAATGCCTTTGACTCCAGGACGGACCGTGAAAATGAATAACTGCTTTCATGAGGACAAGCTTCCACTTCCTCCGTACTCGCAGAGCGGCACTGCTTGCCACTAAAGTGGGCTTGCGGACAGTCTCTGACTCCACAGCAAATCAAGCACTGAGGAGAGAGACATATCATATACAACCTACAAATACACACCAAAAAAAAAAAAAAAAACATTTGATCTCTGCTTGTGCGTTTGTTGCACGACATAGCATTTTCATTCCTGCAGCACTGGCGAGAGGACCGTGGCATGCACTATTGATTTCAGCTTCAGTCAGCACAGTCATATGACAGGCGCCACATGTATGAAAACACTCATGGCTGTCTCTTTTTCATCTCTCTTTTTGTGCCAGTGCTCTCTCTCTCACTCCCGTTCTCTCTCTCTCACACAGAGAAGAGAGAGCCAACAGCTCACTCACAACGATCCACTGAAACACAGAGAGACGTCGCACCTGCATTAATATTTTACGCTGATCTGTGCAGATTCTGGCTGTAATTAAAACTACCCAGCAAAGTGAATTCACATTATCTCTGTTTGAGTCCCAACAGTCACCATGTGTGTGTTTGTGCAAGCGAGAGAAAAGATCAGGAGCCACACGCCCTGACGCTGTGGCTTTCCACCTGGGAGGAAGGAGTGGGCGGTACCGCAGCTGCTTCGATCTAAAACAAACACCTGCAGTTTGACAGCCCGGGTGTCTCCTGCACCCGCGCAACATTAACAACCTCCTAATTCATTTATGATTTGAAGATAAAACTCCAAGCCTTCTTGAAACATCCAAACAACACAAAGGGCAGCACCTGCATCTTGCAATCCCTCAGCGTGTTACTACTATGAGAATATACACCAACCGCTCAATTAAAAATAGGCTCTGTTGGTATCAGATCAGCAGAGTGTTCGATCCTAGCCAGAATGACGTAGATCAAATGTCAGAGAGTAAGGTAATGGAAGGTAATCATGGAAACCTCTCGAATTTGTTGAAGGTTTAGCCATGGCAATTAAATAATACAAATGCAAGGCGTCCATATGAGGGCACATGTTCATATTATAGGCATTGTGTAATGGTTCAGACAAGGAATTACAGAAGGAACACGTTGCATACTGCAAATTGAAAATAAAAAAAGAGAATGGTTTAGAAGTTGCTTTGTGGGGCTTGTCCATCCCTATGGAAGACCAAATCTCCATGCTACACCACTAACATCCAATGATCCAACTGAGAATGTCAAGGAGAAAAGTACTGGTTAGCATGCCAAAAGTTACATTTAATTTGGTATGATGTTTCTCTGTAATGGTAGCAAAAAATCTAAAATCTGTTCAGTAATTCAGTAATTTGCCTAGTCCAACAATCATCTCAGCCAATTTTTAGTGAGAATTGGACAAAAGTAGGAGTAGCAGTGAAAAAAATAATAATGATAATATGATAATGATAATTACAACATGTTCCAAAATGGCAGCCAATAATCAGAAGGGGAAACTTTTTATTATTATTAAACTATTAAATTGGTGGTTGTGCTATTGGGTTTGTTCTGAAGACCCCAAAGTTGGTCAAGGGACCAACCCCAATTATCATTTTCCCCATGTACGGTTAATAAGCCTGCCATAGAACACCACCCAGAAAAATAATAACAAAACCAACAGATCAGGGCTCTTCAACTCCAGTCCTCCAGGCCAGAATCTCCAAGGCTAATCTAAGCATGGTCTATGATCTAGACCTCTGAAGTGAAGTCTTGGTAGTGCCCTGTACCCAGCTCAGAGTTCTATTAAAACCACAGATTTGCTCTCTCTTTCGGCCGTCCTGTCACCATGGAAGGTCAGAGAGAGTATTTCCACAGATCAAGCCGGAAAGATGAGATGTATAACGTTTTTTCCCAAGATGCGGAAGAAGCTGCCAGCAGCTTGAGGCATGATCCAATCATTGCAGGTCATCAGACAATACTTTTACTCCAGGTTGTACAAATGGCAAGCTGACTGAGATAAGGTTTAGAGTCCACTTTAATGAAACATGGAGTATAGCACTTCCCTACCACGGCAAAAGGTCAGAGCAGCATATACTGGGGAGATGCTGCCCTTAAAAAGGTGCTGTGGTAAGGTGTACCTAAAGGAGGACAGGAATGAGTTATGTTTGCTGCTTCCATGCGGTTCGCTTCAATTCAGCACAGTGCGTTCAATGCAGCACAAATCCCGAGGTCAGTGAGTGACAGTGCTAGACAATAAGTCTTGTTTAATAATAACATGGCGTTTCAGAGAACTCTCTGGGTTTTCAAAACTCTGGCTGAGAATGTTAGATAGAATGGAGGACAAGATCCGAACACTGACTACACTACATTCAATCTCTCACAAAGAGAGGCGGGTTCTGTCTCGCGGTCTACTGGAAGTAATCCATCTTGAAGCACGCCATTGTAAACACCGTGATTACATCCATTCACTTCTAAAGAAAGACATGCATCATACAGGGAAACGGTCATGATCCACTGCTTTGTAACATACGGCCATGCAAACGCCTATACACGCTTGTACCCAATCAACATGAGCTCCCTGTTCAACCAATAGCAAGTTGTCAGCTCACCAGCACCCAGTGCAGGCAATTAGAAGGAAAGCTGGAGGACAACGTCCCAGAATCTCTCTCTCTCTCTCTCTCTCTCTCTCTCTCTCTGGAGCTAGAGCAATTTAATTGAGACTGAATCTCAGGGACTAGCCCACTTCTCAGAGACGGTCAGCAAATACGAACAGGTTCCCAGCGCTCCAACACCAGCACCAGGCAATCAGCCGCATCGAGAAGAGAAAATACACTCTATTTGTGGGTGGGAGTGTGCTTGTGCAACTATGACTTTGCATTTATAAGTTAAAGGGCTAGTTCACAATACTGTAATCACCTGCTCTGCCATTCCAAACCTGTTTGATTTTTTGTCTCCTGTGAATCACTAAAGGTATTGAAGAATGTTTTTATCCTAAATATGGACAAAAACAGAGACATTTTTCAGAAAAGATTGTGTCCCACTGGGAAAAGATAATTGTACATGACATGAGGGTGAGCAAATGAAAAATTCTTAAATTGTTGGGTGAACTATCACTATATCTGGGGTTCTTTCTCTAATCAAACACACCTGAACAAACTAATCAGTAGCTGGGTTTCCATCTAAGGCCCTGTTTACACGAGAACACTCGTGGGTGAAAATGTAAAAATATTTTTATTGGGTGTGCCTTTCGTTAACACGGCGACGGCGTTTTTGGGGCTTAAAAACGCAAAAAAGTGAAACCACCCTCAAGAGTGGAAATCTTAAAAACGCTCCACCGTCACGTTCCCGTGTAAAGGGTAAAAACGCAAAAGTCTGCTTGACAGTGAAGGTTGTACGCAGATGCACGGACTTGGTGTTGTTGTGTGGAAGTGCTCCACATTGCCCCCTAGCCGCCTGGAGTGCATACTACATTGAATTTCACACACTTTTGCATTACCATGTGCATGCGGATTTCCCGCCGAAAAACGCTTGTCTAAACAAAGAATAAAAAGTGATAACGCAACGCCACTTTTGCGTTTTCGCTTCAGAATATTTTCCGTGTAAACTAAATGTGAAGCAAATCTTTTCAAAGTTTGCAAAAAAAACAAACTTATGCGAATTAGGTGCGTTGCCATCAAGATGACATCATCGAATGACAGTGGCATTGGTAACAAATTTGTTGTTTTTCAAAACACTTTTTAGTGAGATTTTACATTCTAATAATTCTCGTCTATTGAAGCTGTGCTGCAGCAGACAAATACAGCTGTATTTATATGAAACTTTCAAATGTGTACTTTCCCTAGGGTGCCTTTGTACAACTGGCAAACAGGACTACAGATGAAAACTAGCCCTTGGCTAACTCTGGCATGTTACATGTGTACTGTTGTTAATATGCACTGTCCTGGTAAATAAATAAATAAATAAAATAAAATCAGCGGTAACAGATGATAAGTCACGCGTGTTATTCGGCAAATGCGTCTCCGTCTCCCATTTTTCACATTAACTCCTTTTCACACAAGTCAAAAAGTTGAAAAACTAGACAGTTACAAGCTGGTGAGTTTGATCAAGGTTTGAGGAAAACTCTGCAGGAATTTGGACCTTAAGGACCAGAGTTGAGAACCCCTGCCTTAATAGAGTGCACACTTGCTTTGATCTTCATGATTTGGAAATGCATCTGAGTGGAACAACAGTTTGGTGTGTGTGTGTGGAAGAAAATCCAGTGTTATTCCTGTGCAGATTGGCCAGAGCTGACCCCTGGGACAGACTGGTGCCATCTGACCAGCTGGCGAGAGAACGCCACTGACAGGGCCCATCTTCCCTCCAAATGCAGCTCTTTCCTGCCATTCCCTCCCATTCATTTTCCCTCATCTCTCCCTGCCGCTCATCACATCGACGCTAATGATGCATGCTGGGTAATTAAAGTTTAAATTAAGTTGAGCATTTGCATGGCATTCTAGCTTGAAGATTGGCATGCTCCTTGAGAAGCCACATCGTGACAAAAAAAAAAGAAAGCTAGATCTCTCGAAACAAAAGATGAAGACAGATCTAACAGCTGCGGTCCACTTAGCGTTGTGTTTTCAATACCTCCCGAACAACAGCAGCGAGGCAAAACTAAAAGGAGAACGCCTTTGCTTTCCCACAAGCTTGATGTACTTAAGTTGCACCACGAAATCTTAAGTTATGCATCTATTCCAGATCAGCAACCCAATTTATTTAGCTCTGGGAGAACGCTGTGCTTTCTCTGAAAAGGCCAGCATAAATCTCAGCCTGCTTTTAGAGTCCTCCCCTTATTTGTCACAGCTTTTCTGTTTTATCCCTTTCTTGTGTTTTCCAGTGTGCTGAAGCCAATCTCAGATTCTCTCTTTGAGACTCTGAGTTTTAGAAATACTCTCCAATTCTCAGACACAATAACACACGGCATTGCCAACATCAACACAAGTGGATTGTTAAATAAGGCCGTCAAGCTCTGCATGTTACGAAATCATCTGGTAGGACATGCGTCACTAACTACGCCAAGGTCAGTGCTTTGGTTCTTCTTTAACATGCATAATGACAAAATCTATACTGTGAATGCACAATCAAAAAAGTAAAGACAATGCAAACAACCTTGTGTGCAGAATAAGATTCACGAAACGTGACATTCATTTAATTCAACTGTACTGATTCAAACTCAGAGATAAAGTGAACTTAGCATTACAATAGCAATATGATGTCATTTTGATGAAATCCTTTTTTTGGATACGTAGGGTTTTGAAGGCAATCTGCAATATCTGTTTTCAACTGTCATATCATACCTATGAAAGTGTTGAGTCATAATGTGAATGGCTTGGATTTAATGATTGGTTTAGATTTGCGATTCTGCCTCATATTTCTATTCTATTCCTTCTCTTCTAACGGCATGCCCACCTTGTGCAGTTTTTCATGCATAAAGGAGATTAATTTTCAACTCGTATTCATTGCATTCCAAATTTTATAGAGTGCTTGAATCCAGAAAATTGATATGCAAATAGTCAAGGTTCCGATTCCCTGATTTGCCAATCTGTTACACTGAAAGAGCCCAATCTCAAGCAAGGAGTTACTTCTAAGGAAAGTAAATCAGGGCATGCAGGTAGGTACTGTAAGCCAACTGACAGACATTCCACTTGTGCACTAAAGAATAATTGAGCTGCTACATATTCATCACTGCCCCAGAGACACAATTAGATCTCTTATCTCAATGTTTGTGTTCCTACAAACACATTAGCACCTTTTTCCATGGAAGCGACAAAAAAAAAGAAAAAATCCACTGCTTTACATTCTTGAAGTCTTAAGTACTATGCAGCCATTGAACGCCTCATTGAACCTTATGGAGAAGATTAAGAAGAAATGCAACTCCTACAAGAGCAGTAAATTAAACTGATCACACAGATAGATTACTAATGTGCTATAAAGGTCAATGAAATATTGATGATAGGAAATAGCTATATAAGGCTCATGCTGGGAAAATGTGCATGCTCTATTATTGGTTAGTGCTTCAGCAAAGCATCACTTTTATTATTATTATTCGTCAAGCGTATTATTCTTTCACCCAAACCCTGAGCCCATAACTCATTGTGCTACAACTGTTTGTGCAATGCACATACATGAATGATAGCTTATTGAGTAGAGGGGATCTATGACTTTTATCAAGGATTTGATGTACGATGTATGCCTGGCTGGTGACAAAACGGCCAGAAAAATTCCCTTAGACATAAATTGAAATGCGTTCAGATGGTTAATGTTTCCATATCAAAATGTAATAGAAACTTAAGGGACTCAGACCAGAGAATCACCCTAGCAACTCCATACAAACCAGTCAGTTTACACTTTAGCAACCAAATAGCAATATTCCCTAACAAAATCTTTACTTGGGACACCTGCTGTATCACAACACCAAAATAGCATAACAACATGGGGATGTGAACATTAAGTTGTAAAATGTATTCTTACAGCAATGAAAACATCCAGATGTAGCCTATTTCATAATCACTTCCTTAATGGATGCAGATGCTTGTTTTTATTTATTTATTTATTGGTGTCCTACAAGAATTAAGGGTCATTGTGCATTTTTAACTCATGCTGATGAGAAATAAAAGAAAACAGGAAATAGAAAAAGACTGTATCAACTCTAAATGGAATAAGGTTTACTTGATATGATTCATTGCCAACCTGAAACGACACTCTCAGCCTTTCATTGTCAGTCCACATGATCCAATCTGACTGTAATTTATCACAAATCATCTAAAGCACTTGTGCACTAAACAAATAACTGAGCTGCTCCATATTCATCACTGCCCCAGAGACACAATTAGATCTCTTATCTCAATGTTTGTGCTCCCAAAACACATTAACAGTTTTTTTTTGTTTTGTTTTTTTTCCATGGGAGCAATGCAAAAGCTAATGTTTTATGCTCTTGGAGTCTTAAGCACTATGCAGTCTATGAACAGAACAGATAAGATCTGTAGAAATGTGTCTTAAAGGTCAATGAAATATTGATGAAGGAAAATAGCTGTAACATCGATCATGCAGAGAAACGTAAATATCCGTTTCTCATAGAGTCACAGTCCGTATCGTGGTAAGAAATCTTCATATAGTAACGTTAGCCTAATGAAAATGATAATCTCGTGCCATAAATAAAGGTTCATCATTAAGAAACGGGGAGAAAAAAGACAAACTTGTACGACTTAAGGACCTAATATAAAACACTCGAAGTCTGTCATTGACACTTTGAATTCTACAAACTGATAGTAATTGATCACATATGATCTGACACACTGGTCTGACAGACTGCTCCAGGCGTTTCTTTTTATGCGGTGACATTCCAAGTTGTCCGTTATGTCTTACCTTTCCCAGCCAGGATGCCGCACTGCCCGGAGAGCACCAGGAAAAGCATCGCTGTTATCACGCACATCTTCATGATGAGCCCAACACTTCGAACAGAATGGGATGACCTAATTCTTCCTCTGTTAATCTAAAGAAAACACCACTCTCTCGCTTTATCTGTCCTTGAGCAACGGTGAACTGAAGTCTCGCTAGTGAACTCCCAGCAGCGCGAGACGCGGTCCGAGCGCACGAGGTATACGCGGTCTGTGTGCCTGCGCGTTGCGCGAGTTAAACCTCAAGGATCAGGCTGCTACGTCACTCCTAGAGCAATTAATCTTGACTGACGATAAGGCATTTATTCAAGCCCTGTTTGAATACTATGCTGGTGAATTTTATATTTTGATGCTTTAAATGTGATATTAGAAACTGATTTACATTTGTCTTAATATTTTATTTGATCAGACTGAGGGAGCACAGTCTAAACACACAGCATGATTTTATCAAAACATCCTTCTCATTTATTATTGATATGCTCATTATCTTAATCCAATGACAAGACTTCTCCCAAGGTGGACAGCTGTTGTCCTGTGCCTCCCAGGCACATTAAAAATGACTAACAATAACAAAAACAACAGTGCTGGGAATTTTTCTTTATGGTTTATATAATCATGTTTGCATTTCATTGGCTATGGTAAAAGGTATCTAAAGCATTGCTGTAAATCATCATAAAATATCAAACACTTTCAGTACAACTGCGAATACACACACATATGAGTGTGTATAAGTGTGTAATAAGTGTTTGAGATGCTATTTTTTTTTATGCCATTGTATTAAACAACTGATTTGGTTAATTTTAAGTTATCTTGTCAAATATAATGCATGTAACAGGACATTTTACCATAAAATACTGTAATAAAAGTAAAAAGTATTAATTAGCATATAGCTTATGTAGAAAATCCATAATATAATATAATGCAATATATTTATAAGAGAGCTAATGTGTGTATATAAATACATACATATATATGGTTTTACCACCTGTATTTGGTGTTAATCAATATATTTAACAGCATAGCGTACATCAAATGCTGGAAATCAAAGTTGTAAAATTTCCACGCTGTTTGTTCACATTTGGAATTAACAGAATTTATTTTGATTATGATACATTTCAAAAGTCACACTGATTTGAAATGCAGTCTTCTGAGCTGCTGTAGGCTAATCCGTTTTCTCTAAGACCATTTTCAATCCATATTAATTTCCTTTTTTTCATGGTTGTCCTTGAAAATTACCTTTCGGTGTCCTCCCATGCATTAACCATGTGTGTACTAAATCATAACCTCTTTCCTGTAGAAACTACCACTTTACATGCAGAGTGTGTTCTCAAGATTTCTGTATTCTCATTTCTGATGGCGACTTATGGCCTACCTAAGTTTTCCCCTCAGGTGAAGAAGTAAGGTTTGTCAGCTACTGGGAAAAAGAGCAAGTGTACTGTAGACTTCCCATGTGCCCAGGTTGACTGGAAAAGCTTTTAATGAGTGTTCAGCCATGAACTGAAGGTCTTCTCATTTCCACATACTCTCTTGAGACTGCTACCTCAGTTCAATGAAAGATACCAAAAAACGGTAAATAACGCCTTATAGGCAAAGTAATAAAGTATGGTCAGATGCTATTCGTTATGGAGACACACTTGTTATCTTCCCGGTCAGAAGTGACCGGACACCTAAAAATGAAACTTTCTCCATCCCAGTAAAACCAATGCATTTTATTTTTGTTCAGTAATATTTTTTCTTTTTCATTTTGTATTTTGAGAGAATTTGATGTTACTTATTACTAGTTATGCAATATTTACAGAGACCAGACCTTTTAAATGCAATTTTTGAAGTCCGATCTGTTGAGAGAAAATAAAATAAAACATGTAATTCATGGTGTAACCACAAAATTACTTTCTTTGAAATTTTCAAATACTTTTTGCCATGGTTTATAAAACAAAAAATGTATAAATTTGATGTGAAGTGTACACGTTTTTGCATTATTACAGTCAAACCTGAATACAGAGAGAGCATTTTGTTACAGGTAACATTACAATTCAATAATAAAATAAAATAAATAAACAGCAATGCTTTTTCACAGCTTAATATTATAAATATTAATTTATTAATATTTTTAAACATTAAATTAATTATTATTTTAATCATTTAAATAATTATATATATATATATATATATATATATATATATATTATACTAATTAATTATGTTGTGTTTTTCACTGTTGATGTGGCTGATTTGTAAAGAATTTGTGTTTGTCAATTTCCTATTCATTTCCTATGGTCGGTCACAATTCATTGATGTGTATAAAAAGTGTGTTTGTGTGTGGGTGAGTGTGTCTGTTTTGCACTCTTGGTGTTTTAGTCACCCCTTCATTATTGAAAACTTTTTTTTTCTGCATAGTGACCGATTTGTAGGTTGTAGCCTACTACACACAAAAGTTCTCAGACTTTTTTTTGTGTGTTTTTATCAATTGCCCATTCATTTGCTATGTGGTCGATCATTTTTGACTAAAGAGCACAAGTGTGATTATTTTTGTGTGTTCATATAGGCCTACCTAATGTCATAAAAGTCACCAAGTTTTGTAACCGATGAAGTTGTGATTTTAAAAATTTCAAAGCCTTTTTTTCTAGTTATGTATTAATATATTATAATATATTAAAATCTGCATTGTGTAAATATGACAAGTCATGGCAATGAAAAAGTATAATGCTTGAAAAAGTCAGTCTTTAAAAAAAGGTTTCATATTGAGAAAGAAAACTTTCAGAAATCCATTTAAATTCTAACCCACAACTCATTCTTTTGCTCATTTCATTCCCTATTTTTTCTTAGTTAAATGTCAATTTCGCAAAAGCCTGCGGGAATTTCTGATAATCGTTTCAGTTGCAATGCTTGAAAAAAATGAGCTGGTTTAAAATGCCATATTATTTCCCCAGTCTTCATGAAACCTAATTTACCTGCACAGCTGATAGATTGTAAAAAAACATTTGCGCTCATTCATTCCAATCGTTTGGCTTGTTGCATTTCAGGGGATGCGTTCTCTGTTGAGTAAATTTGCTCTAGGTGAAAGCTTCTTCACTCTTTTATCAACGCATCTGCAAGTCTAAACATCCCGCACAGAGCAAACATGAGAGGAAAGAGCTGAGTTCTCTATACGGGAGGAATACCTGAAGCATGATGTAGGCTACACAGACTCAGTTTCGCATCGATATCCTCGGTTTCGGATTGCAATCTTTAATTACTCCACCAGCAGGATCTTACATCAACAGAAGCAACACCATTGTATGGTTCTGCACCATCGAAGTTCTGTAGCTACAGTACCGATGGTGAGCCATGGCGATTATTGAATTATGACCTTACAAAATTGGAGACAAAACCTTATTCAGAGCAGCGCCATATAGGCTCTGTGAAGGCTGTGAGGGATAAACTTTTATAGGAGGACTATTTTTAATGGCATCGGTTTTGAAAGCTCCTTAATCACTTATACATACATTTCCACCGCTCGAATTGTCTGGGTTTGTCTATTGAAATTTCTCTGAAAGATTTTGCAGTGTTTTTCTTCAGCAGAACAATCCAAAAATATTAAATAACAGTACAGCCTGTCCTGAAGAGATGTTGCTTGTGTTTTTATACCTTTCACAGCATTATTTTCAATTCCCGTTAAAAATCAAAGATGGCGTCGCTGTGAAAGTTCCATGGGCCAAATGTGGAAAGTACTCGACTTCACTGAAAATATGTTTTTTTTTTTTTTTTTAATTCTGTTAAAAAGTTCCTATAGTATAATATGTATTGATATTAAATCAGTTAAATTTTTGTAAAAATTATTTTTTTACATTTACAGTTTACATTATAATTTCATTTTAAGCTTCAGTGTTTTTGCTTTTGTCATTTCTCTTAGTTTTTTTATATTTCTGTAAAAAATATAATTTTATATCTTTTAGTTTTAGTTGGCTAATTCAGCTCAAACCCATTTATTTATAGTATTTATATTTATTTTACTTTATTTACTTTATTTCAATTTCAATTTTTAACAGTTTTAATAGTTCTTGTTTTAGTTGACAGCAACACTTGTCTGGAATGCACAAACATAGACAAGCAAAAATATACAGTGAAAGTTCCAAGTGTGGTCAGACGCCTCTAGCGCTAGACACAAAGACGGGAACTGGTTGTGTAGGCCTATATCAGCGTTCCAAGTCACTTGACACAAAGGTTAAATAGACCTATACCTGTTTTTATTATTGATATTCAATCTTTGTGTCTTAATTCCCACATCTCTCTCCAGACTCATAATATAGGCCTAGCTGTAATATGTCTTAGCTGTGTCTTTTCGCTATTATTGAGCTCTCTAAATAATTAATTCTAATTCTATTTAAAATCTTATGAGAGCAATCTGTTCAAATGAAGTCTGAACTCCTCTCTTGCAGGAATCACTTATTTAGGAGCCACAGCTAGTGGAGGTGATGCATCATCCACAGATATTACATTTTTTATTTGCTTTATGTGTTTTTCACTGCCTCGTTAGACTCTGAATTCATCATTTGCTCGTGGAGTCCATTTTTTTCAGCACCTTGGAGAGTTCTCAGGATCTGTGGCAGTACTACCCACCTCCCAAGAGGGGTCACCCTAGAGTCATCAACGTTTAATTACTGCCTACTGTGACTAGAAACTTCTTGAGGTCGCTTTACAAGGAGTGAGACGTTCTCATCTCATGGCAACCCTGTTGGTGACTGATTCCGATTCGTGCTCTGAAATGTTCTTGCTTGATATTGTACTTTAAGGTAGATTAATATGTAGGTATACATGATGCAAAAATGCAGACTCAAAACAGATGACATTGTGAAGGCCAAACTTAGTCGGTTTATAAGCCCATCCCCTCTGCATGATGCAATGCAAAGAACATGATGACTCCATTTGTGTGGCACAACATTAGTCACATTAGCTAGAGCAGCTCAAAGTATGGATCTTTACAGCCCATTTCCCCTTTAGTAGCTATAATTGTGCAAAGTGCCTTTTTGAAGGGGAACAGAAAGTCCCCTTGAAGGGTGATTAGAAAAGCTTTTTTCTCTCTCTTTCTCCCGCAGGTTGGATATTTATGTTAAAAGGGTAATACATAATGCATGAAAGGCTACGAATGGAACAAGTGAAGGTGGATGTGAATCTATCCTTAGACTATGGAGTAACTGTTTCAATAGAGCCGTTATCAATGTCTTTTGTGCCTCATTAGAGTCTCAGTTCCACATGAATATAATTCACCTCATATTAGGTCTTTAAAGGGATAATAGAGTGTTTTAAGATCGACTTGCTTTCAGAATTGTGCCCATTGAGAATTGTAATAATCCACAAGACTTGCTCCATCAGATTAAGAACCGATAGTTATCATTTGACTTTGAACGAGTCCTTGTCTTTTAAGATACAGTTAGAGCGAATGAGGTCGGTCATTATGATTAAATACAGTGTGAAATCAATAGTCTCTTTCTTATTGAATGTACTGGCCTCTTCTGTTTTCGGCCACTAGTGGCCGCTGTCACACCCTGTAGATAGGAACTGTGTTTTTACATCTTAATGTTCTGGGGGACATTAATAGTGTTACATACGGCTAACGATATAGCATGTAGCATTTGCGTAAACTTGGTGGAGATCTTTGGATAAGGTACACATTTACCTTAAACATTTTGTTTGATTGCATATTTTATCAGACAACGGCATCAGTCTCATAAATTAAATAAATACGTTTCAAATCTGTTTTAAAAATGTAAACGTTAGCTACTAACCTTAATCCAAATTTTAACAGCCAGAAAATTGTAAGTTAACTTAACTTACTGGAAGCTCTCAAATTTAACCAGCTACTTTTATTTTCGTGATTTTGCTGCTCTCCAAACTGTACTGGCCTCATTTGTCCTTATGTTTTGAATATGGTCGTATTATATCAACTCCATGGTAACTTACATGAGTAAGTAATCATACAGTATCAAAGTATGCATATCAATAGCCTGATATCTAGTATCAATGAGCTATGATTGTGTCATGGATACCAACTGCTATAGTTTTCCCTTGTATCTTTTTAATCACATGATCAGCTTTAATAGATTTATTTTATCCATGTGTTTTTAAGTCACCTGTAGTAGAACATAGCCTACGTGTGTTTGGTTCACATTTTGTCATGTTCTTTTTCTTTCCCTATTTTGTACCCCATACACATATGACACATACTTGTCATTGCAGGGTTTTTTTTTTTGTTTGTTTGTTTTGTTTTGTTTTTTACTGTCGGGAATTTACATGTATTCTGGATCCATCCGTCCATCTATTTACCTATTTTAATAATAAATAATAGGTATAATAGGTGTATGTTTGTTTACATTGTATGGTTTAGACAGTGTAGTTTTGTCAACAAAGTGAGCCTTGTCCAGTGTGTAATTTGTAAGCCCTACTTGTTGCTCTATATACTTTGGCCAAAAAAAAAAAAAAGTCCATTGCTTACAAAACAGTCAATTTATCACACTATCTATAAGCGTGTTTTATGTTTAGCCAAACTAAAGCCTTTCAGTGATCAATGAGGGATTCCTCAGAAATATGGTTGACAGCATAATTAACATTACATAAACATCACAATGATTAGCCTAATAATAATAATAATAATACTGATTTGCTATTTGCAATAGTTACTATTTTTCATAGTGTGAATTCATACTATTCATACTATTAATTTATTTATTGTAATGAAACGTAGCCTATTAAATCCAGTCAGGTTGACCTGAAAATATCATAATTATTACTTTATAATAATATTAAAAAACTAAAACTATTAAAAAAAGTACCTTAGTACATAATAATCAATAATCCACAGGCTAATTCACTGCAGAGAGAGTAAAGTCCATTTCAGGCATACTACTGTGACTTATTTGGTATTAAATATTGAGCTGTATGTTTATCCCTCATTAATAATGCTTGGTTAAAGTGTGAGCATTATAGAGTGTCTTGAATATGCATAGATCACATAATTTGTTCCAAAATACTATACTTCTCCATTTCATTGCAAACCAATTAGTTCTGTGCTCATATTGCAAATATTTGCTGCTTTGTGATCAAGGATTTTCTTGATTTGTCGTGTTTTCCAGAATATATGGTGTGAGACACTGAAATGGCTGGCCGTATTCCTCTGGTGTTGCTGGCCTGTGGCTCCTTCAACCCTATTACCCACCAGCACATGCGTCTGTTTGAGCTGGCCAGAGACCATATGCACCAGACAGGTTGGTGCCAACTGTTCATTTTCTTAATGTTGGCAATCAAGTCTGTTTTCTGACAAAACTGTCCTCCTTTTCTCTGTCCCTCTGAGCCTGTTGCATTGAAGTGATTTCTGTTGTTAAAACGTTTTGTTTAGTTGTTTCTTTAATTCTAGTCTGAAGCCTAAATCAGAGAGAGTTATTTTAGTTTTTATTTTATTATAGTTCTATTAATATTTTTAATTACTTTTTATTTTTTTAAATTAGTAAAACTAATAAACTCGAAATTTCAAGATAAATTTCAAGAAAGTGTCAGCATTGTGATCTGACATTGTTTTCTCAGAATCTTTTTAACTTGCAATTTCGAGTTTATATCTCACAATTCTGACATTTTTTCACAATTGTGAGTTTATAAAGTCTAAAGATTTAAAAAGAAAAGAAAAATAGAGTATAAAAGATATAAACTCGCAATTGCGAAACATTCCGGGGAAAAAAAGTCACGAGTTTAAATCTTGGAAATTTTATTATTATTTTTTTTATTATTAGTTTTTATTTTATTTTCAATATTGCTATTTATGTTTTATATATTTTCTCATTTTCATTTAATTTTATATTTTTCAACTAATATTTATATTTTTCAACTAATATTTATATTTTATTTTATTTCAGCTTTATTTCAATTCAGTTTTAGTTAAGGAGGATACTAACCTTGGTCTAAATCTGTGCTTAAATACATCTTTTTTACGCAGAGGCTTTCCTTTGTATAAGGCTGTAAGGAATGAGCGACAAATGCAAAGTTTGTTTAATGCTCTTAGCAGTGCTTTTGCGTTAGATGCATCAGCTGACCTGTGAAAATGTACTTGCATAAGCTAATACCCAAAGTTTACAAGCAAAAAAGGCTTTGTAGCAGATGTAACACTGTGTCTATGTGTTTCAATGCAAGCAAGAATTGCAGCGTTGATTAGATTTGGAACAATTTGTTGTGTTGCACCCCTAGCTTACAGTACAGACATGGTGAAACTGCTCCTCTCAACAGCCTCGACATAGCACACTGACATTTTTGCTTGTGTTTATTTACTGTACGCTGTGTACTTCAAAAACTACTTGCAGAGATAACTTGACAAGTAGCCAAATGGCTTGCATTGCATATTATATTACCTCAAGAGTGTCTTAAGACTTGTTTGTGTGACTTTTAAAAATGAATTGTATTGATAAATTCTGATTTATGTCTTGCACATGCAATTGTACAATTGTAGTCTGATGTGAATTCATCTTGACAATGCAAAATGAAGGCATTAAAACATTAAGCATTCAGCAACTCATTAGAGTATGTCTGTGTATGCAAAGCTTGTGTTAATCAGTGAATTTTGTAGGGCTGTTGCTCTTAGGAAAGGAATCAAGGTATATTTAATAAGCCACTTATTTACATTTTAAGGCAGATGCATTAATGCAAGTAATTTTTTAGAAACACTATTGATATTGAAATCAACCCAAACAAACACACCCCCCTCCTTTCATTGCTCCGCCCACAAAATGCACAAACACACAATGTAAAATAATGCTTTCCGAAAAATTCTGATACTGGATGCTGTGAAACATAGCAAAACCAATGTCACTCATGTATTGAGCAGAAACAACTCAACCTCTTTGTTCATTTTCATGCCTTCCCTCTAAGGTCTGTCCAGCGCTGGAAACCTTTTCTAATATTAACACAGGTCCTAAAGCCCTTGCCTGATCAAAGCGCTAACCCTTCTTTTCCCATTGGTATTCCTATGACCTTTTCTCTTTTGTAATGTCTCTCAGCCATCTCTCTTTCTATAGTCTTTCTTTAAATCTCCCCCTTGCTTACTCTTACTCCTTCCCCATCATGAGTGTCTAAATCCTCTACTGCTGATTGGCTACACGTGTGTTGTGGTGCTCGGTCCAATCCACTTTTAACAGCGTTTCCCATAAATCACTTATGGCACCTTTAATCCAAAAGTCTCTGATGCATTGCATTCATGATATACATCATTACATGCATTCCCTAGGAATCGAACCCATGTTGTTGGGATTGTTATACTGTTATACTGAGCTACAGGAACTGTGGTACCCTTGAAATGTGACAACTGATAATGATGTATTTGACTCAATTTGGGTCAGATATGTTGCCTTTTTCTATCTCGCAGGGCTGTATCGTGTGGTGGGTGGCATTGTTTCTCCTGTCAGTGATGGTTATGGTAAACAGGGCCTTGTTGCTTCGGTACACCGACTTGCTATGGCAAGACTGGCCCTGCAGAGCTCTGACTGGGTTTCCGTAGATGACTGGGAGAGTAAGCAGGCGGATTGGACAGAGACGGTGGTGACCATGAGGTGAATATATATATATATATATATAGAGAGAGAAAGAGAGAGAACAATTTGAGCGAAGAATGAAGTATAGCCCACTGCATTGGCTTCTTACCATGATTAATGTGAATCATTTATCCAGTCAAAAATTTGACAAGACGAGAAAGTCTTTTAACACAACTGTGAAGGAAACATTAACTGGTTTTGACAGATGGGGTGCTAAATGCATATTATATTCCTCCATTATCCCAGAAAAGGCTCAGAAGTTTATAGAGTCATCTTTGATGATAGAAAAGTTGCCCTTTTTTCTTTACGTCAAATTTGAAATATACTGGTGTTGTTCACATCAAACAATATGAAGTTTATTAAGATACGCCATACAGTTACATGATGTTGACTTTAATGAACTGATGGTGCACATTAGGACTTAAAGAGTCTTATATCGCACATATGAATTCCCAGAAGTCTAATTTACACAGTGCAATATATACAAGAATATAAAAGAACAAGACTGAAAAGCAGCTATAGAATATAGATATTCAATATTTCCTGTAGAAATCTTACATGTTGGCTTTATATCTTCAAATGTCGCTTTCAAATGTGAATTCACCTTGCATTACCCTCTACAAACTCACAGTCATCTTCGAACCATCTGAGCTGAGCTAAAGCCAAAACTTTATAGGAGCCGAATCCTTAAATTCCCTGTGTATGAGATGTCAAATAGCCAGGCACTGACGTGACTCATTCCAGCCCGGCTGTCCATCATAACAGCCACAGTTTTCATTCTCCTCGGATTCTGCCACAGAAAATATGAGGCACCCTGTCATCCTTTAGTATTCGGCTTTTAGTGGTTTTCATTTTGTACCCATGCCAAATTCATGTCCCCTCAGTTTTTACCTTGATGGGCCATTCCTCCTCTTGAATCCCTCAGATAGTAACAAGAGACTTTTTAAGGACCCCTCTGGGTACTCAAATTTGTTATGGCAATTGTTAGCTGTGCCCTTAGGTGGCTAATTAATACTCCGATGCCAGGGAGGAGGCTGGCTGTACTTGTGCCAGGGTCCCATGCCAGGACTTTATCTTTCTAGGTTCGCAATTTACTTCCTGGCAGAACTGGATGAAATACAAAATTGCTTATATGCCCTTGCAGTTGACCCCTATGTGTTGAATTACTTGGTTGAGTTTTTGCTATTTTAAAGGACATCGTGCCATACAGGCTCTGTTCTAAAAGCCAGTGAGCATTTTTAAGGTACACTCCTTATGAAAAGGCTGTTGCAAAAAGTAGACATCAACATTGCTTGTATCATTTCACATAGAAAATACATAACAATGAGTTTTGGGATCTGAAAGATTTTATTTATTAATTCATTTAAAAAGCTTTTTATTCAGCAAGATTGCATTAAATTGATCAAAAGTGACAGTAAAGACTCAAATAAATGGTTTTCTTTTAAATTTTCTATTCATCATTTTTATATTAATAATAAGGAATATTTATTGAGCCCCAAATCAGCTTATTAGAATGATTTCTGAAGGAACATGTGACATGAGCTTATAATTCAGCTTTGTCATCTATCAGTCCGTCCGTCCATCATACATTCATCTACCTTATAAACACTCAAATTACTTTCAAATTTAGATGCAGAAATGCAACCTTTTTTTTTGGAATCTCAATTCAAATTCTTTAAAAGGCATTCGCAATTCAATTCTGTACGACAGCCCTGGTTGGTTCACCATAAAAGCTCTTATACCTTAAAATCTACTATTCCCTTTTATACATTAAACACTCGCATGCAAGTGGGCGATATATAGATTTAACAACTGTTGTTTGCTCAATAATTATCTCCTTGTGATGGTTCCACACTCCTTCGCAACACCAAAGCTGATTAAAGCCTCTTGTGAGAGATTGGAGAAGTAAATCTATAGGCTCATGAAATTCAGTGAGAATGTAAAGCTTCTCCCATGTTCATAAGCTGATTACCTAAACAGTATGGCCATTCATGCTCTCTTGTTTGTTTCCAAACACACAGGTACCACTATGGCCAGATAGCCGCTCAGTACGACCACAGCAAGGACCCGTCCACAAATGAGCGACCAGCCTTTGGTAAGCCCCGCCCACCTCTCAGTATGTCTTTGTAAATTACCACAGAAACCTCTCAACACAATTCGGTTTCTTCTAAGCCTCCTCTCTTGCCTAACAGAGCATTTTCCGTCTTTGCTAATCACTTTAGATACTGTAATTCTGGTGCATTTAAAAGAGGCCGTTGTCTTCTTTCTGGCCAGCACAAGCGCTGCTAGGCCTCTTTTCAAAAGTGCTTTTATTTGGGGGTGTTGTAGAGGTGCATGCTAATGAAGTCTAATACCCTCCACGGGATGACTGGGCTTAAGACAAGCGTGCCCGGACTATTAATGAAGCTGAGATTAATAGCCAGGACAACTTTAAGCCAAGACAAGTGACAAAAATGATAGAACACAAGCACACGAAAACCCTGTTATCTTAAAAACCTTTCACAGGATCCCTTGATTCTTTCCAAACCCTATGTTCTGATATCATTTATTTCATCCGTATTTTCTTTAGCTTGACAGTACAGTGAAGATAACAAACGAGCTCCTCCTCATCCGTCTATTACAATGATAAATAAACAAATCAGTTGCTATTAACTTGAAAGATGTTGAAAATGATTGACTTATTCAGAAAGAGATCTGTTTAATTTTTATATTTCATGTTGAATTAGCACAGGGGTTTTATTAAAATTGCCTTCATGCAAGACACTTTTTGGCGATTCAGAGAAATTCGGTACTTTAACCCATTTATGGTTTTCTGGAAACATTAGTGATTGTATTCAAATGTGCACAATATTTTTAATAACTGTGTTTACATGAATGTATGCATTATTAGAATAAGTATGAAAAGGGTGGTGTTTCCACAGACCCTCGCAGTGCACTTCAGGTCTGTTTAGTCACATGGAGTTGAAATAAAGAGCTTTAGTGGGCCTGCGAGGTTCATTTCCTGCCCCCTACCATTCATGTCTGATTAAACAAAAGCCATTTCTCTGACACTTGTTATAGAGAAAGAATTAGAGTTAAAAGCACTCTATTGATTTTTTAATATGCTGTAAATATCCATGCTGAGGGCTAGACCTAGCATTGCTGGCCATGATATGATTTCTAATGAAGCATTGAGAAAGAAATAAGTGATTTTTGTGAAATAGTGAATTTCTGCCAGTTTCATGCAAGGGGTCCAGGAGTGTCAAATGTATAATTTTGTGTATGTGATGCTTTGAGCCACCATAACATTTTTAAAGGCTGGGAAATTCACTAAGCATTGTTTTTTTTTTTTATTGTATTTGCAAACTTTACATTAAAGGAAAGATGCAAATCTGCTAACAGGCACAAAATATGTGCTGAACGCTATTTCCACTGTGTAATTTACAGTATTCCAGAGTTCTAGGTCAGGGAGGATGCAGAAGGTTATGATAATATGACATAAGTTCTTGGGACTGTATAGTATCGCTCTATCACTGCAGATGCTCTTATTATACTTATACTATTTTACTTAATTATATGCTAATAATACTACTAATTGTCTCACCATTGACACTGCATTGTCTTTTGAGGAGCTGCTTTAAAGCTGAAATTGAAGTTGTTTCAAAGTTGATGAATTGACAATAACATTTGTTAATTTTCTGTTCATTACAGTGAATCTGCAATGAAACAATCTCCATTGCATAAATAAATTTGGCTTGACTTGACTATTCTAATATTTATTCATATTTTGAATTAGCTTTAATTTTTATATTTTCAGTTTTCTTTTTTTAGTAAGGTTGTTATATGCACATGTCATTTTTATTAGTTTTTGTCTTTTTTTAAATAATATTAATAATAAGAATTGAATGTCTTTATTGTTTAGTACATATATAGTATTAATATACAATATATTATATTTCTGTATAGCGCTAATACATTTTTAATTTGACATTTTTCCACTAATATTTATATTTGAATTTTTTTCAGCTTTATGTCAATTATCAAAATGTTTAATAGTTTTAGTTTTAAAAAGTACAGGTCTTGAAAGGCACAAGGGTGAATAAATTATGACATTGAAAATGAGCAATCACATTTATATTGTTCAGAAACACTTGGTTCCTTTTATTACAGACTCACTCCAAAATATGGCACTCCAAAAATATCTCTTAGATATCACTGATTTAGGTCTTATTATTATCGTGTCAGTCTCTGGTACAGCCTTAGGCTCTTGCTCTGCACACTGCCATCGTTCAAATGAAGCACCATATTCAGCTTCATAAGCAGTTGTCAGTTTTCTACCGCTCTTTTTGACAACTTTGACAGTATTATGATGAAGTGCTGCTTCCCTTCTACTCCATTTTTGATAACAGTTGAATGGTTCAAAAATAGGAAACAATTCTTATATCATCTTTTGAATACATCAGTAATGTGACCGATTTCCCCCACAGGTGTCCCACAGTTGAAGCTGCTTTGTGGAGCTGATTTCATGGACACGTTTAAGGTGCCTGGTTTGTGGATGGACGATCATGTAGAGGAGGTGGTGGGCCGCTTCGGACTGGTCTGCGTGAGCCGTGGTAACCTGCAGCCAGACCGGGCTATACATGAATCCGACTTGTTGTCCAGGCACCGGCAGAGCATTTTCCTGGTTCGGGAGTGGGTACACAATGAGATCAGTGCTACGGAGATCCGACGAGCCCTACGTAGAGGCCACAGTGTTAAATATCTTTTACCAGACTCTGTCATTGATTACATAAGAGAGCACAACCTTTATACCCAAGACAGTGAGATGAAGAACAAAGACGTTAAACTACGACCTCTTGCCATCCAAGCAATACAAGACTGATGTAGGCTTTGGGGAATTCAGAGCCTGAGGTGGTCTAAAGGCCAATTCCCATTGAACCGACCAATGATAACCAATGGCAACAGACACTTCCCATACTGTCGGCCCAGATCCGGCCCACATCTGGTACATGTGGATTCCACAAGGCCTAGATGTGGGCCAGATCTGAGCCCACTCTATATTGCTGTCGGGTTTTGCCTGATCAGTGTGTTACCTCTTGGCATCTGTTGCCATTGGTTGATGCTTGTTTTTGCCAATTGAACATGTTCAATCCACCTCTGTTGGTGCAGTGTGAATTGGCCTTTAAGGTGCGAAGAATCGGAATCCACGCAATCGGGAACATTGAAGGATTTCCGCACACAGATTTCTCATTAAGTTCAAGTTGGTAACATGAATTTGCAATGTTGACCAATAGAAAACTCCCTGTGAGCAGTGGACCTTTTTAAAAAAAAAGGAGAAAAGTTTTTTCCTTTTTTGCCCCCTTCGAAATTTCATTCACTTTAATCGCTTTAGAATATATGAAGCACACTTTCAAACCAAGTGTCTGTATGTTGGTCAGCACAGCGAATTCGTATGAGAATCAAAATCAAAACCCCTTTCGAGAAACTCCAGATCACATGGATTCTTTTTAGGATTTGTGCGATTCTGATATGTATTCGCCCCGCAAAATTTTGCCCAGCAACTTTACCTGAGACCACCAGTCACAAAAAAAAAAGCAAAATATGTTTCAAATGATTAAAATTCCCTCCTGCCTGTGAAAGCTGCTTTAGAGGAGTTTCATATTTTGTCTTGTGTAAAGTGAGCATTATCCATGACCATGGTTTCCTAGTGTAATATGTGGAGAGGGATTTAGAAATTTATCCTCTCTCTGCAGGAGTTAGATTTCCCAGATCACTGCAGAGCTGTAGGTCCATGTTCAGCAGGTATGAGATTTGTTGACTTTTGCTGAATGTCACAAGGAAGATAAATAACAGAGCCTTTACACTTTGGAGAGCAAACATTGCTTCTTCCATTTCCATTTGCACAGAAAGCGTCATTCATGTTGTCAGGTCCCTAAAGACGTTTCATCAAGCTTTGTCGGTGGGGGGAAAATAGTTTCTGACAAAATAAAATAGAAGAATGTGGTTTGGGATATTTGAAGGGTTGTCGATTTAAATCATTTCATTTTGTCCTTGTATCACCAACAGTGAGTTCTGGCTCAAACCCGCTAGTAGATTTAATGGTGTTTTTTTTTTTTTTGCTATGTTGAAGCCCTCCTGCTGACAGTCTTTGAGTGTGGAGTTTGTGTTTTAAAAGAACGCCTTTGTTCATGCTGTCTCAAAAGAAAAGCTGGTGGAATTAATTCAACAGAAGCAGTCCCTCTCTTCTAGATGGCTCCTGCTTTGCACAGAAGGGTTTCACGCATGTTTGCTAATTCAAAGCATCAGACAGATGAAAGGAGTGACAATTGAGTTCAATCTTTTATCAAGCACAAAACATACTTTTTTTAAAATTTGACGAACAAATAAGACGGATGTATAAACACAATCTATGGAATAAAAAGTCCATCCCCTGTAACAATGAAAGGTTTCAAATGACAGCTATATTTAATGTGAGTGAACTGTTATTGTTTTTTATTAAAAACATTTTCAGTGTTATGAGTAAGAGTATTGTTTTTGTGTTTAGTATCAGTAGCATCATGTTGCCAGATTATATGGTGTGTGTTGTCAAAGTTGAACAGATAATCATTTCAGTAAAAAAAAAAAAAAAAAATTAAAACAAAACAAATAAGCTCCAAACATGTAACGTAGCCTACAAAAAAAAGCATTGTTTTGGCCAACACAACTTACTTAATGCGTATTGATTATTCATATTAATTAACAAATAATAGATATAAAAACAATGTGACAGTTCTTGTGACAACTAGCCCCGGACTGGCACTGTTTCAGTTCACTGCACTTTCCTACAGCTCTTGATTTAATATGACGTAATTACATGGCGTGGTTTCGTATCCAAGTTTTCGTGATGGAAATTAAAACAAAAACAAAAACTTTTGTTGGATCCACACTTAGGGGCGGAGAGACTGTTTCCATAACAATATCCAACTGAAGAACGTTTATTTCACAAATCTTCGGATTATGATGACCGTTTCCGTTTTAAATAAGGGGTTCTTTCAGAAGAAAGCATTTGGTCGCAGGGGAGCAGCGTTATCGGATCTTCTCTGAACAAACAAACCCATCAGTAGAGTTGCAGAAATGGTTGCTGATTATAACGGCTACTGGAAAATGATTTCCAACGAGAACTTTGAAGAGTACCTGAAAGCTCTGGGTGAGTTTTTTCCTCATTAAGATGCTATCCTATTATTCAATTGAATATAGGGTATAGCCTATTTTGTTTCAGTAATATTTATTATTTATTTTTTATTTTTTTTATTTTACTTCATGGACTAGACAATATTCAGTTCTAGATTATGCACCATTTATTTCTATGTAAAATGATACAAAGATCGTTGATGATATGATGATACATATAGTAAGTTTAAATTATCGTTCATACTAAAATTATACATATACAGTATGTTTAAATTACAGTAACCATACGAAATACCCATCTTGAACCATACAGCTACTTTAAATCCAATGCATGGAAGGCAGATTGGCACCACCATCTGTTGGAAATATGTAATCAAATGTAATATCGTGGCATAGCCACTAGATGCTAGTATAGCATACATGGGTGTTTAATCCCTTTGCTTATAATAGCCTAGTATTATTAGACAAATCCTTACTAGGTTTTGCAGTTGGATAAAAATAGACATTATCAATTACTACCTCATCGTTGCTGATTTGTAGATTGTACCCCAAAATAGCTCTGTATTTTTGTATTTTTCTTGTTTTCCGTTCATTTCTGATGACCAAGAAGATGACCATTTACCCTTTTATAGTCATATAGCACAAAAGTTCCACAAAAATCAACAAGTTTAGTACCATTCTAATAAATCAAAAAGAAAGAAATGATAGAAGACCTCCAGGTAGATAAATAAAAACAAATATGTGAAAATTAGTTTAGCTAACTATTTTCTCAGGTTGTTGGTTAGTTTCTTGTTATCTATTTTATGTATTGGATCATATGTATCACTCTATTGCACACATTATGAAATAAGTTTTAACATCTGAACTACTTTTCTTGGACACGTTTAGAAAAAGTATATTTGTTTTTATATTTTTTTACCGTACCACCTACTGTTTACCATGGTAAATTGTTGTAAGGGAAACAAAATTGCAGTTTTCTACTTTTTTGTCTTTTATTTTTTTGAATTTTACTAGATGCTTACACTAAGAAAAGGGTAGCGAAACGTACCTTTGTGTTTTGGACATTTACCTGTGTATTCCAGATTGCCATGTAAATAACATTGTGCATGTTCATGTCTCTGGTAATCATTCAGTACCATGTTGTTGAAATTTTCCATCTTTCCATCTGTAACCATCACTGTACTTGGGTAATCCTTTTTATAAGGGTATTCTGGAAAGTTCACATTTTCACATGGTGTCATTTTTTTTTTTTTTTTTCCAGATGTAAATGTAGCTATTAGAAAAATTGCCACCCTGCTGAAGCCTGATAAAGACATCAGTCAGGATGGAGATCACTTCATCATAAAGACTCTCAGCACCTTCAAGAACTACAATATGGACTTTGTGGTTGGTCAGGAGTTTGAGGAGGATCTGAGTGGAGTGGACGACAGGAAATGTATGGTGAGCAAACATTCAAGGCTTAAAAGCATACTTTATATATTTTTCTAATTGTGAAGCACTACTAAAATTATAACTTTAATGCTATTATCTAAACTTTGCCATTTGACTCAAGATGAACTTACACATTTGATTCTTCATCGATGCTGACTCTTTGTATAGACACTACATTTTTTGCGATTTTTCTTACCTTTAACAAATGTGGCCATGCAAATGGGCCTGCATGCTTAATTAGACACACGAATCATAACAATCCAGTATCAGTAATAATTCTCTCATAAGGTTGCCATTTGTATTACGCAATTTCCCTTGAAAATCACTAATTGTGCATGTCATTTACAGTTCATAATCTCAACTAATAAGAAAAGGGAAAAGTGTGGAATGAGAGCAATAATTGGCTCTTTAATCTAATAAGAAGCATTTCTCTCTCTCCTTTTATTTTCCCCTCAGTTTTCCTTTTATTTGGAGAAACTTGGCATATCTAAGACCTGTGATAAGACAATTGCAGATGTGTAGAGATAATCATCTGTAACTTAATAACTTATACAGGTTTGGAACAACTTGAGGGTGAGCAAGAGATGACAGAATTTACAAATTTTTCGTGTGAACTACCCCTTTAACCCCTAAGGTTGCCTTTTCTCTAAAAAAAAAAAAATGACATTGATGATTTCCAATGGATAGTAGTACGTGTAGTAATACGGTATTGTAGTATTCTTTATCATAGTTGTGTTAGTTTCCATGGCATGAGCAATTTGTTAGTTGTGTTATACTAGATGTGAATGTGTCTCCTCTAAAGAAAAATTGCATTGTTCAAGTTCACGTTTTGATGTACGTAACTCAAAATAGTTTTGGAGTTGCAGTCAATAATAAAAAAAAACACTTCAAACGCAGCATTTAGTAAAGATGTTGTGACCCGGTTTGTCCTGAACAAAAATCACTCGCCCCATTTAGTCCACACAGTGCCAGACATTGTTTCTCTTCATTCCAGCTACTAAAAGAAGACAGAGAAATTGGCATTTCAAACATACTTTGTGCAGCATGTAATCACAGTGCAATCACATTTGCAAACAAATTTAATTTGATCATTTTGTAGAGGAATTCTAGATGTGCTTTTCTCCTCCAACTTCTATTGCGAAATCTGTTTCTTTGCAGTCCTAATGCAACTGTGTAACCTATCTGTGTAGGTTAAAAATAAATCACCTTCTCTGTTATGCATTATAGACCACTATCACCTGGGATGGAGATAACCTGGTGTGTGTGCAGAAAGGAGAGATCGAGGGGAGGGGCTGGACCCACTGGATTGAGGGAGATGAGCTTCACTTGGTAGGCCAGTTCTCATGCATTTCATTTGTAATGTCCTTGATGGTATTCCCTAACAGGTTTGGTAGTTGTGCATACATCTAGTGTAATATCAGAAATATAGCCAAAGGCATATGCAGTACAGCATTTCGAAAACTGTGTTTAGGCTACGCGGCAGATGGTGGGGGACGAGCTATTCTCAAATCTCAAAACTTTCATCCCTGTGATGATGCACCTGAAAAGCACAACATTGACAGATTGACTATTAGAATACATTTGAACTTGTTTTAAATAATTGTAATGGGCGTCAAACAACATCATTATGATTTGATAGGATTTTTAAATGAAGGTGACTGGAATATGATGGGTGGAGGTAAAAACAACAGATGTTTGGCTTCTGCTGTGCGTTTGATCATTGCATAATAAACCAAATCTCGTTTATGACTAGGTTGCTGTAGCATTGCCAAAGAACTGGACATTGCTGAATCCATCAAATTATACATAGTACCGGTCAAAAGTTTGGAAACATTACTATTTTTAATGTGTTTGAAAGAAGTGTCTGATGCTCATCAAGGCGGCATTTATTTGATCAAAAATACAGGGAAAATATTATTATAAATTAGAATAATTTATTTATTTCTGTGATGAAAAGCTGACATTTTTAGCATCATTACTCCAGTTTTCAGTTTCACATGATCCTTTAGAAATCATTCTAATATTCTGGTTTATTATATGATGTTATTAGTGAAACAGTTGTGTTAATATTTTGTTATAACCTGTGATACTTTTTTTGGGATTCTTTGATGAAGAAAAATAGAAATATCTTTTACAATACACTACCATTCAAAAGTTTAGGTTCAGTGTTTTGTTTTGTTTTTTCTTTCTTTGCTGTATTTTTAACTTTTCTTATTTCATTAATAAATCCTGAAAAAAAACTGTTTCCAACATTGATAATATTTTTTTTTTCTGTAAAATAAATAAATGCAGTCTTGATGAGCATAAGAGACTTCTTTCAAAAACATTAAAAATAGTAATAGTTTCCAAACTTACTGGCACTGTACATTGTTGTTTTGTGCTAAAAAAAAAAAGACCACTGTTAAGAAACGTACCGTGTTAATTATAGCAGAAACAAAACCTAAATGATTTACTCTTCTGTGGAACACAAAAGATGATGTTTAGAAAAATGTCTCAGTGTTTTTGTCGACAAGACCCTGCTAACTTTCATTGTAGACATTTGCGTTTCCAAAGAGGAAAGAAAGTCATGCGGTTTTGGAATGACATGAGGGTGATGTAAATGATAACACAATCTTCATATTTAGGTCAACTTTTCCTTTAAGTATGTTTTCTTTGCTTGCAGGAGCTGAGAGCCGCCGGGGTTGTGAGTAAACAGGTCTTCAAAAAGGCTTAAACCTGTGCTGACATTATAAAGTAACACTGAACACTGGCAAAGAGATAAAAAAAAACAACAATTTAAATTCCTGCCATATTTTCCAACATCTATCTGTCTGTCTGAGTGCACCATCATCTCCGCTATTGCGAAAACCAGTCAAACGCCATCTGTGATAGTCTGTCACAATCTAAATGTGCTTGTTTATTCTGATCCTGAGGAAGATCTCCAGCGACATTCATTCTTAGTTGCTGCCGCTTGTCATTCGGATGTTATTTACATTAGTGGTATAGGGAACACTGGGATAAGCTGCACTATAAGTGAACCATCAAACAACAGGTGCGTCAGGATATTGTCTTGGACGCAACAAGAACACTCCTTAGATTGGGAGCTTCTGTATACATAAAAGTAATTAGACTCCAGAGAGGATGTGCTGAAGGAAAAATGATGTGACGAGTGAGTCGCAGTGCTGCCCGGCTGCTGTCGCTCTGATTGAAGATCCTGTCAGTCTCTTGGGTTCTGAGAATGGCAGGGTTTAGTTTTCCTTCCCATCATGCCTCTGTGACTGTGCACACAAAAGAATACATAAATCAGTGAAATAAAAGAGAAATGCATTGCGCTCTGCTGTTCATATGCGTCTTAATGTGTTCGTTTGAACTTTCTATCCACACACTAGTTTAATAAAGGCATACCAGCAGGAATGTAAATTAAATATTGCTGCCGGTTTTGTGTGTTTTGAAAAATCCCGGTTGGCATGTTCACTTTTCATTATTGCTGAGAATATGCTTCACCGGTTCTGAAGTATTACATGAATATTAACTGAACTGAAGCAGGACACTTACATCCACTTAAGAAGAAAACGAAATGCATATAATTGGCAGAGTGTAACTGTGTAGACCGCCGACCAGTAAAGTCTATGCACTCATTCATTTTCCAAATTTGGCTCAGAGTCGTATCAACGGCTTCCTGCCAGGTGTTCCTTTTAGCTACAAATGTGTTACCCCACAATTGGCAGTCCACTCAGCATCTAATTTTTTTTTTTTCATGCTAATGACTCCAAATATATTTTGGGGTCTTAATTTACTTAAAATAGTGATTGTGTTTAGCACACTTTGAACTTATAAACCTGAGATTATGCAAGCAAAATAATGCATTGTATGCTGTTTCACATTTATCAACACATACAAACAATCCCTTGTACCTTCAGAGGAAATTAACCATTGCAAAACTCAGATGCAAATTTACTTGTGTAGGTCATAATGGGATGTATTATATAGGATGTATAGGGAGATAGAATTTCTTTTTTAACAAAAAACACTAACTTTGGTGATGAACTCATCATTTCTAATTGGATTTGGGACTTGTTATGTAGGAATTAATGTAGACATTCTCTTGAAGAAAAGCAGCGGCACTGAATCTCCTCACATTTTCATCAGTGTCAAAGAATCCTCACACTCTAATTCATAATGCCAGATGATTACAACAGATATTGGAAAATGATCTCAATTTATAACTCTAATAAGTACCTGAAAGCTCTCAGTGAGTCAATTACGAGTTCAAACAGCAGGGAATCGTCAGCAGGCTTAATTAACATTATCATCGCACGCACTGCACTATAAAACCTTTGGAACATAATCACATTACTTAGGTGGGCTGCATAATCCTGCTAATTATTAATTAAATTAAAGAGTAACAGATATATTGTAATTTTTATAATTGAATTTGCACTCATGTTATTCATATCTATCGACATGTACATACACACACTCACTGGCCATTTACACTGTTCAACTGCTCATAAACGCACATATCTAATCAGCCAATCACATCCCATTAGCTCAATGCATTTAGCATCATAATCAGCCCGGTCTCATCACCCAAGGCGTCATATGATACAGGTGACGCTTTTGACATTGCATCTACATCCGACGCACATGGCACCCTTTAGCATCAATATGAGATGCAGATATGTATGGGCCAGAAGGCACCTCCTAGTGGTTTAACCCTAACACTACCCCAGACCTAAACCTACCCAAAACCGAAGTGTGTTATATTGACGCTAAAGGATGCCATGTGTGTCGGATTTAGACGCAATGTCAAAAACGTCACCTATATGACAACCTAGGATGAGAATGCGTTGTCATAATTGAGAAGAAATGTGTTTTATTTGACTTTGAACGTGACATGGTTGTTCCGTTTTTTACGTTCAACATCCGTTTTTTACGCACCACCATCTCTAGGGTTTATGTAGAATGGTCAGAAAAAATGTCTAATGGGTGTCAGATCTGGGGTGAAAATGCCTGGATGACGCCAGAGGTAAGAGTAGAATGGCCAGACGGCACTGTAAAAAATAATCCTGTAAAAAAAAAAAAAAACGGTAAACTACTGGCAGCTGTGGTCGCCAGCATCATACCGATAAAATACGGTGTATTACTGTTTTTGTGTTAGAGCATATAGCTGTTAAATTAAAGTTTTATACTCTAGCTGACAATACAGTGTTTGCTGTTGATTTCAAAAACAATAACACACCGTATTTTTACGGTATGGTGCTGGCAACCACAGCTGCCAGTAGTTTACGTTTTTTTTACAGGAATATTTCTTACAGTGTGGGTTAAGCTGATGGCAACAGTAACTCAAATAACCACTAGGACTGCAGAAGTGTGTAACACGTCGAATCTTGAAGCAATCCTGTCAGCTAAGAATAGGAAACTGGTTACAATTCACACAGGCTCACTAAAATCTGACAATATGCCATAAACAACATGAAAGCATGGATATTTGGCAGACGTTGGACCCCTTAATAACAATTCATCATCGTTTAAACGCCACAGCATGCTTGAGTATTGTTGCTGACCATGTCCAACCCTTTATGACCACAGTGTAATCTTCTTCCTACTTCGAGCAGGATAACATCATATGTCAAATCATCTAAAAACTGGTTTCTTGTCAGTTCACTATGCTCAAATGACCTCAAGTCACCAGATCACAATCCAATAGAGCACCTTTGGGATGTGCTGGAACGGGAGATTCGCATCATTGACAAATCTGCAACTGCATGATGTCAATATGGACCAAAATCTCAGAGAAATGTTTCCAGCATCTTGTTGAACCTATGCCATAAAGAATTAAGGCAGCTCTGAAGTGAGTGTAGATGTACGTGTAAATAGTTATGTCATTTAAATAGCCTGTTTTCAAACAGTCTTTGTAAATGTAAACACAGAAGTAATAGAAAAGAATAAAAATAAACACTGGGAGTTAATTAATCTCGTTTTGATTTTGGCTGTGGTTCCTGGCAGACACAAATGTCACAAATTTGGAAAATTGCCACTGTGATGAAGCCAACAATGGCATCTCTGAGAATGGAGATCGCTTCATCAAAGAGACAGTCACCATTGACGGCGTGACACTGACTCTGTAGTTTGCCAGGGGTTTGATCTGTCGGGAGCTGATGAAAGTATTTTGATTAGGCGACCTATTTCGTATTTCGATTTAAATTCATAATAACTTCTATGTAAAATGAATTTCAACATTTAAATCAGTGCCCTTGTTTTCTTTCTCTATATGGAAATTGGTTGAAGCGTCAAATCATAAATCTAGCAAAATGCAAAGGACTGCATTATACACTCCATCTGTAGTGAAATACTCTGCATAGTTATGAGTAAAATTACTAATCTTCATAATCATGGGCCTTATTCATCATTGTCATCATTGTTGCTCTGACAAGATTAACCAGATGTGCTAAAAAGATAAGAGCAGATGGTTGCTGTTGTTTACTTATCTCTTAGAGTTCCTGGCACAATAGAAAAACAGGTCTTCAAGAAATCCTATGAAAACCCATGAAAACTGCAATCCTGTTCCTACCACAAAACTTCTTCACTTTCTTTCTCACCCCCCAACACACTAAATTAACTGATTTTATTCAAGTCAAAAAATAGTAGTCAACATCACTGAATCCAAATGCATTGATTTATACCAACAAAGCTATTTTTATGCATTAAGTTGGGTAGGCCTAGCTTTTTAAGGTAGCTATTGCAAGTTAGTAAAAAAAAAGTAGGTGTGTGTGTAACAAGAAATGTGGGTTAGGTGTATATGACTTTAAATGTAAATCCTTCCTCGAAAGGAAAGGAGAGCACAGACCAGAAGATGATGAATGTAGTCTGGCTCCTGCAGCTCTCATAGCTTGATGAACCCTGTGTGTATTGTACCATGCGTACTAAAATGTGCCAACAAAATTGAAAATGAAAAAAAAAAAAAACATAAAATAAAGAAAGATGGAATGAACCTGTCTGTGTGGTGGTGGTTTTGTGTTTGTTTGTGTGAATAGTAGTCAGAGTTTCCAATTACCTAGTACAGTACATGCATCAAAACTCCATGGAAAAATATCTCACATATCTATACAACATCAAAATCTGACAACATGAAGATAAGGTATAAGTTATGTATGACATATTCAGGTAATAATAAAGGCTACTTCAACATTCAGTCCATATTTTAACAGACTATGATGAAACCCAACGCATTCTCACCCCAAGGCGTCACCTTTGACCATGCTTCAATATTTGACAACGCATTCTCACCCCAAGGCGTCACCTTTGACCATGCTTCAATATTTGACGTTTTAGGCGCCCTTTAGCGTCACTTACATGACGCGATCCTACGGCGTCATCTAACTGATGCTAAAGGAAAGCGTCAGTAAGAGGACGCGGTTAGGTTTAGGTGTGGGGTGGGGGTAGGCAACGCATTCTCACCCCAAGGCGTCACCTTTGACCATGCTTCAATATTTGACGTTTTAGGCGCCCTTTAGCGTCACTTACATGACGCGAACCTATGGCTTCATCTAACTGACGCTAAAGGAAAGCGTCAGTTAGAGGACGCGGTTAGGTTTAGGTGTGGGGTGGGGGTAGGGTACACGCGATCCTAGGGCGTCATCTAACTGACGCTAAAGGGCGCCTAAAGCGTCAGATATTGAAGCATGTCCAAATGCTTCCCAAGGCGTCAGTTAGGTGACGCCTTGGGGGTGAGAATGGGCTGGGGTAGGGTACACGCGATCCTAGGGCGTCATTTAACTGACGCTAAAGGGCGCCTAAAGCGTCAGATATTGAAGCATGTCCAAATGCTTCCCAAGGCGTCAGTTAGGTGACGCCTTGGGAGTGAGAATGGGCTGTATTTGACGTTTTAGGCGCCCTTTAGCGTCACTTACATGACGCGATCCTACGGCGTCATCTAACTGACGCTAAAGGAAACCGTCAGTTAGAGGACGCGGTTAGGTTTAGGTGTGGGGTGGGGGTAGGGTACACGCGATCCTATGGCGTCATCTAACTGACGCTAAAGGGCGCCTAAAACGTCAGATATTGAAGCATGTCTAAATGCTTCCCAAGGCGGTTCAGTTAAGTGACGCCTTGGGGGTGAGAATGGGCTGTGAAACCATAGCTTAGAATCTAAAGAACAAAATGTCTATCCAAACTTGCAATTCCTCAATAAAACAGCTGATATGCAGAAGCCTGTAGGTTGAGGGTCAAACTCATGCAGCATTGGTTTAAAATTTAGGGTTACGTAAACTATTCAAAAATTATACTTATTTAGCTGGCAATGTGCATTGAGTATGTTACATCAAACTCAAATAATGTTTTGGTAAGACTATATCCAGGATTACCTTAAAACAACATAATCTTTTTCTCATGCTACAGCCACTTATAGCGGCCTTCTGGGGCTAATATCTTCAGTTTAAATCCTCTTTATTTTTATAGCCTATACATACTTACTTATCATTTAGGCCTGTAGCATTTAAGGATAAAGGGTCAAAGAGGTTTCTTTCTTGCTAGCAGCATCCATATTATGCACGAGTTAGATTCATATTGGATGATTTAGAAATAAAGCCTAATGCTAATTGAGATTAATCGGTAAAGGATGGAATGTGTGCCACCGTGAAGGTCATGTGAGCAAAATCATGTTCTACTCATTTTTTACTGTGAGCCTGAATCACAAATTAATGTCACTCTCTTCAAGATGCTCTGATCCTAGACTTCTAATTTACATGTCAACAGAGAAATTAGTTTTCAGTTCATTTAATCTAAAAGTTAACGTAGCAGAACAGTGGAAATCCATGTGAATAATGCAACGATTGTCCTCTACCATTAATCCATGTGTTCCGATATCTTGTACTTTGATCCTCGGGGGTTATGCACGGGATTTTGCACATTGTGGTAGTGTTTATAGTTGTGCTGAGCACATGTGTCGCGGTAATGAGCTGATCCGATTAATATGGTGGTAAATAAAAAGCAGTGCTGACATAGAGCTGCACGACAAGAGCTGGGAAACGATCAAGCATCAGGTCTCCACTAAAAAATACTTTCAGGACACGGAGAAATCCACATTTCACAATGCCTGCTGATTATAACGGCTACTGGAAAATGATCTCCAATGACAACTTTGAGGAGTATCTCAAAGCTCTCGGTAAGTTTTTATTATCATTAATATTATTATTTGAGATTTGGTATGTGACTGCATGAATTCTTGCCTTATTTAAAAACTATTTTCTTTTTTTACAAAACTTCCAACTCTAAATTCTTGGATGAAATCATAGGATGAAACCGAATCACGTAATGCTGTGGAGTTGATTCATTAATTTACAGTCAGTGGCTCGAATCGTCGGTAGTAGTTTGCGGTGTTCAGAGTCACGTCGTAACAAGTCGTTATGCCAGATGGCGACCTGAGTGTTGTCGAATGAGTTAAATTATTCACACTTAACCGATTTTTACCGAAATTGATTCTCAAATGCCCTTCAAATCGGACATATCCTTGATCACAAACGAGACGACTTGTTCAGTAGCCTACCTGTCCGACTCATTCTGTGAAAGGGGAGTTTTCGTTTTGTACTTTCAACCAATGAAATGCTCTTTCACAGCTCGCACTTGCATGCCATTGGTCGTGCTATTGTCAGTCTTTAAATCAGAACATTAGTCACATGCTTATGTTTATAAACGAAACTCTATATTAGCAAGAAATGTAGCCTAATTAGATCATTTAAAACGTATTAGTGGTAACTGGAAAGTCTAGGTCTACTTTCCAAAGCATTCTTGAATTACAACCATTTAAGGTTGCATAGTGATTTTCATGTCAATGCGAAAAAAGGGGGGTGGCAGTTAAGGGGTTAATGAAAGTATTTAGATATCTAAGTAAACACTAACTTGCACTGATTTATAAACAGATGTGTTCAACTGGGCTACTAATTGTAATTTTCTTTTTCTTTTTCTCTCTCACAATTCCTAAAGATATTAATGTTGCTATCAGGAAAATTGCTGTTTTGTTAAAACCTGACAAAGATGTCACCCAGAATGGAGATCACTTTGTCATCAAGACTATCAGCACATTCAAGAACTATGACATGGACTTTGTGATTGGTCAGGAGTTTGAGGAAGACCTGGGTGCAGTTGATGGCAGGAAATGTATGGTGAGTGTACCAACAATTTACTTTCATGCAATAAATAATCCAGATTACAGTGATGGAGAGAAAAAAATGACTATACATAAATTGTAGAGTGGTGTTTGTCTGCTACTGCTTTTTTCAGTCTTTGGCCTATAAATGTCTGAAATAGCTTGGCTTTCTCATGTGATTTCTGTTCACTTGAATGACTTATTTGATTGTAAATCCCCTCACGTGTATGTGGAATGCAGTTGTGTTACATACAGAAAGCCATTTAAAACTGCAATGACTGAAATATTAAGTGAGAGCACCAGTTTTATCCTTGTTTTAGTAATTCAGATTCAGTTTTTGGTGGCTATGTGACCTTCTCCAAACTTGAGAATTTTTTTTTTTTTTAAATTATGCTTTAGTGTCATAAAAATAGCATTCATTTATCTGATTATGACATGAGTGAAATAAATTGTGAATTATATATATATATATATATATATATATATATATTTGTAATAATGCAGTACTTGTTATAGATTTACCCATGCACTTCATTATTTGGTAACACTTTACTTGAAGGGGTGTCCATAAGACTAACATTCATTTTATATATAATTTATGTTAAAGATTAAATATCAACCCGTAAATTCCACTTATTTAAACATGTTGTGGTAAACGTTGCATCGTTGCATTGTTTAATCGACAGACTACCATCACCTGGGATGGAGACAAGCTTGTGTGTGTGCAGAAAGGAGAGATTGAGGGCAGGGGCTGGACCCACTGGATTGAAGGAGATGAACTTCACTTGGTGTGTAATGTATACTAAACTACACCTGAAACATCTTTTCTTATACACTCTCATTTGCCTCAATACAACAATTACTTGTTGAAACAGTTAGTGTAAAACATATGATAACTGATGATACAAATGACACGTGCTCACCAGTGTGAATAGGGGCTCATTGTGCAGGGAACGTTATCGTTTCAAGGCTATTGTGCAATTGAACTCATCTAAAACGTTAACAACAGATGTTCGACCACCTCTGTGCAATGTTGCGCTTAATTACCCAAAACAAACCCCTTTGACAAAAAAAAAAAAAAAAAAAAAAAAAAAAAAAAAAAACCCTTTGTCTACGGTCTTTTAGAGAATCTATATTTAGGCACATAGCACCACCTGCTGGTGAGAAGTGCCATTTGTAGAGACACAGGAGCATGATTGATTTCTATGAAAATCTGTTTTGTTTTATAATTCTGTTCTGTATATTTTCTATGTAGGAGCTGAGAGCAGCTGGAGTTGTGTCCAAGCAGGTTTTCAAGAAGTCTTAAGCTTACGTTGTATAGTTAAGCCACCTAGTGGAGAAGACAGATACAACCACCATAGACTGAGCTGTGCATCCATTCATCCATCATTCATCAATCTTTCTGTTTACACTTGCATTTTGCATATATGCATCTGCTTGATGTGCCTTTCTAGAGTATACTCATCAGACAAAGTGTTTTCCAAATGAGCAATTAGCCTACTTTAGTGGATATTGCAGACACATTTTAAATTCATTTGTGTGTGGGTTTGGTCGCGCTGCGGTCACTATGCCTCCTGAGAGATTTACTGCTGTCTAAAAATACCGTCTTTACATCTGAGGGTCTTTCTGAGATAAGATGGGTCTTGACCCCACAGAAAATTGAGCTCTTTTCAGAAGCAGGAAGAGGAGGATGAAATGGGAAGGGGCTGTAAACCTGCACTCCTGCATCCATTGTACTGTATATCATGTGTGCTGAAAGTGTGATAAATCACAACTAACAAAATAAAGAAAACTGATGAGAATAGTGAACATGTTTTTCGTGTTGCATTTTATTTTCTTTGACAAAGTTTCACCACACATTGTTTACATGACATGAATAAAAAAGCCAATATCTACTCTTAAAAAGGACTATATATTAGCATTGACTATTATTAATAGGCAGGAACTTTTTATTCACAGTTGATTACTTGTTCATGGGACATCCGTTGAGAACTTGTTTCTTAAAAACCTGTTTACACACCACTCCACAGGCTCGCATTTCCTGTTAATTAAAATAAAAAAAAAATAAAAAAAAAAATGTTATATTTTTGATCAAATGCAGCCTTGGTGAGCATTAGAGACTTTTTTTGGAAGAAACACACACACACACACACATTATGCCAACAACCCCAACAGTAGGTCAATTATGGAGGTTAGTGCTCACTATGCACCAATGTTGTTGAGTAACAAAGAATCCCAAACAGTTGTATAATGAAGATACTAAATATAGATTGCAGCTTATACACATTTGAAACATGTTTGCTATTGTAACGGGTGTCTGCCGCGGTAATGATATTATCTCATTAATTGCACTGTTGACTACACCAACAACAAGAATCAGCCAAGTGTGACCATTATACAACAGACCATGTCCTCATATGAACTACGTCCTTATACAAACTTACCACATGTAACTCATCCCCTTTGACCCACTGTGTCCAGCCCCTTCCCTCCTTTTCTCCTTTCTGCACACACACCAGTTTGTCTCCCTCCCAGTTTACCGTGGTCTACAAAACAAGGACAGATACACGCCACTGAAAGAGATGAAGCTGGAACCGACTGACAATTCACACAGATTAGAGAATAAATTGTGTACTTTACCAAAAACATAAATCAGTGTATAAAGTGCAAGGTATTTGGTGTCAGTTATTTTAGCTGTGTACATTATTAGTATTATTTTAATTTATTAGCAGAATCACACAGACTGGTTTATGGTGATAACAATTAAATCATTTACATTATTGTTCTTATTATTTGCCTCTCTCTAAAAAAAAGTAGTAACTTAAAGGGTTTTGTCAGGTCCTTCATAGAACCTTTTCCATTTTGGGATCATAAATATAAATAAAATAAAAAAAAAAACTTCAAGCAGAATTGAAAAAATTAAGTTATATGAACTTAATTCCACATAACTTTTTTTTCAATTGTGCGTGAAGTTTAATTAATTTTAAGGCAATTAACTTACTTTTTGTAAGTTAAACCAACTGATCACTTTTTAGAACTAGGTTTAACCACAGTAAACCTTTTTTCTGAGAATGAATTGAAAGAATTGCAGTCTCTCACATTTACAAGAAATAGCTTAATTCTGTGTGTGTGTGTGTGTGTGTGTGTGTGTGTGTGTGTGTGTGTGTGTGTGTGTGTGTGTGTGTGTGTGTATATACAGTATATATAGTATATATATATATATATATGGACTTAACAAAAAATACATTTAACCCCAATAAAGCTCTCATTGTAAACTGAACACTAACATGCCTAAACTGGTTGACCTGGAGCACCAGGTGTTTGCGGCATTAGCCGAAAACCTCATGGATTTAAGAGTCAGTCTTTGTCTGTCTATCTCCGTCTAATCCTATTTAATGGCATAATCACTGAGTCATCCTTGACAATAGGAAATATAGGTCAGAATAGTACAACATATAACATCTTTTTCCAGTATAAAGACCCTTTTGTGGAATGGAAAGTTTCCATGGGTCTCTCGTGGAATCATAAAGAGCCTTAATTTGAGTGTAATTCACAAAAAGTTTTTATTAATTTCTGTTAGTTGTGCATTAATTTGTACCTTCTAGGAGGTCACTTACCATACATTTCCTGTCATCTACCCCAACCAAATCCTCCTCAAACTCCTTTCCAACATCAAAATCCATATTGTAGTTCCTAAAGGTGGTGAGAGTCTTAATATTAAAATGATCACCATTCTGAACAATCTCCTTATCAAAGATGAGATAGCTGGCAATTTTTCTGATGACAATGTTCACATCTGTAAGTTGAATACATATAGAATTGGTCAACCATACATGAGCCCATTTTTACTCTATGTAAAACAACAAAATATAATGAGGTCTGCCAGAGTTATAACACTTTTATATTGAGTACAAAATACAAGCAAAATGTAAAAAATTATATGATGAATAAGTTATGAAATGTTTTTTTTTTTTAGTTATACAAGAAGATTCACCTCGTTTTTTAAAGTCAGTTTGATGTATCTTAAGTTGAAATTACTTAAACATCCAAGTTGATTGTATTTAAAAATTTAAGGCAGCTACTTGACCATTTTCAACAGAATATATTACCACTTCTCACATACACTCTTAGAAAAAAGGGTTAATTGGGGTTCTAAATGAATCATATAGGGTTCTTTACTCAACTCCAAAGAACCTTTTATGCTAAAAAAAAAAGGTTATATAATGACAAGAAAGAACTATTTTGGCACAAAGGTTCTATGTAGGCTTTTATTCATTCATATATTACATTATTCTGCAATATTTTGCAGTTGTAATTAAATTAGTGTTTATTAAAGTGTTGTAGTAACTTAATGGCTTAAAAACTGAAATGGCACTCTTCGTGTGATATTGATTTACTACATAAAATGATATGAATATATAAATTTTCTAACCCCCATATCTTGAATTTTGTGATGCATTCATAAATACATTTTAGGGTCTTGATGTTTGTCAATATTATGAAATATTTAATCCGGAAAGAACAAAACAAATGATAATGAATGAACCCAAAAAGTTCCATTTACAAAGAAAGAACTCTAAAGGGTTCTTATTATCGAACTCTTAAAAAAGGTTCTGTATCGAACCTTTTAGGGGTTCCAAATACGTATCGCTGATAGAACCTTTTAAGGTTATATAGATCATTTTCTTCTAAGAGTGTACCTCGATCAGCAAAGGAAATTCATTTCACAGGGGTATAATAAATAAATAAATATAAAATGAAGTATTAGCCTACCTAGCACTTCCATGTATTCATCAAAGTTTTCATTACTTGTCATTTTCCAGTATCCATTCATGTCCACAGGAGACATCTTTACTGCTTTTTTGTCTTCTGCACTGATGTTTCGACATCAAGGTGCGGTATGGTGTCTCAAATCACACGGCAGGTTGTAATCCTAAAGCCAATTAGGGCCTTTGGATTATCTAAAAGAGTATTTGCATGTTGTGGGACACATGTAGAGAATTGTTTCCTCTTTTTCTGAACAGGAGCTGTGTCAAGGGATGTGAATTCCAATGCGTGATGCATCTCATGACCTCATGTCAGTCCCTGCATGTGAACAGACAGATATATCTGTAATTGTTTTGATTCTCAGTCTGTCAGCTGCACAACAGTCAGTCAAAGCAACAATCACAATGCTGTCAAAAGGTGTCATGCTTTCAGACTATTGAGCAAGAGAGAGAGAGAGATTGTTCAGGTGAAGACCTGTCAGTAATGAGGTCAGTCTTCCTGACTAAATTATTCTGAAGTGTTGTGAAATGTAGAATAAAATATACATGAGTGTTACAGGGTTCGTTATATGGGAAGAAGGAGGCAGGAACCAGCAGGACTTTAATAATAAAATAAACAAATACAAAATGAAAGTAAGCCAGCAGCCCCTCGCGGACGACTGCTTGCCACAAAAACAATACACAACATAAAATAAGGCCTGTTACTCTCTCCATCTGTACTATCGTCCGTGAGATGTGAGGCCAGTGCGTCACAAGTGTCGCTAATTACCACGCCACCGGCCTCGCGCCGCTCTCACGTCACTCGGCCATTATCCTGCTCGCATTCGCCACAATGAGATTCCTGAGTTGTTTATTTTTCTGAACATGGCCTCTTTTCTTTTCCATCAATCACATGTGTGCTTTTGCCAACCAAACTTGTCTTGGTGTATCTACACAACCATTCCAAATTTGGTTCAGGATTTTTTTTGATGAATAGAAAGTATAAAATAACAAAATTTGAAATATCCCCTTGGAATTATAAGGTTCTATCTGACATTTTTTTTTTTTTCAAAATTGAGTTATTCTCATATTCTTATTCTGTGACAATTTATTTACATTATGTGTTGTGTTTTGTACATTTAGGGTCCCTGTTATTTTTATGTTTGAAAGAAATTTGTTCCCCATACACATTTATAGGCTATGGAATGCAAAAACTTTGAAGCTCAATATCTCAAAACTGTTCAGAACGCAGAACCTTATAATTCCAAGGGGACGATATATCTTTTGTGACATTAAAAATATCTTTACTGTCATGTTGTGTTATATTCTTCTTAAATCCTCATGTCATTCCATGTAGTTTTGTTTTTCCAATGGAACAAAATAAGCAGATTTTTGTTTTTTATTTATTTTTGCTGTTGTTTTGACAGACAGATTGACAGACAAGAGCTATGGGAATTTCATACAAAAATGTTCACTTTTGTGTTCAGGCCATTTAAGTTCGAATACATCCAGATCTTTTCCCCTTTCTGCAAAAGCAAAAAGGCTTACAAAACATAAAGAGTCATACTAAAATATTCTTCCTCTGTAATTTCATATTCGTCCTACTTTCTTACAGGCCTGTTCTGTTTAATGACACACTGGATGGAGCATTCAAGATAAAGTCTGACTCATAAATATACACAAAGTGCTGGAACAGTGGTGACAGAATAAAGTGTAGCCTTTGGATATTCTGATCTTCTGAACATCAAACGCTGGAAATGGTCCTTGTTCTTTCTGACACATTTCCTCTTATCTTGTCTTCCATGCTTAACAATAGAGTCCAAAAACAGAGTTTCTCAGATCAATGAAGATCAAAAAAAATGTTGTATAATGCCTCACTCGCCCTCTTTTCTGCAGCAGCATCTCAGTGGGTGGCAGATTTACAATGTTGTTTGCACTATGCCATTTGCATTGAAATAACTTTCTATTCATTAAAGAATCCTAAAGGTATCACGATTTCCACTAATATTTTAAGCAGCATAGCTATTTTCAACATTGATTATAATAAGAAATGTTTCTTGAGCACCATAACATATTATTAGAATGATTTCTAGACTGGAGTGATGATGCTGAAAATACAGTTTTGCCATCACAGGAATAAATTACATTTTAATTTAATACAATGTATTCAAATAGAAAACTGTTTTTTGGCAACACCAGCGACAACAACCATTCTCAACACCTATTCAAATGAACAACGACATGGTGACAATGGCAGTGCAGATAGTATGGCAAGCCGTTTTGGCTTAAATTATATCCAGTCTTACTCATCGTAATTGTATGTTTACTATTAAGAATTAAATTAGAGAGCTTTACAATTCAGTTTAGTAGCAATTACAACTAGAGAGCTCTCTAATTGCAATTGTTAAAGAATTGAATTGTAAAGCTCTCTAATTGAATTCTTATTGGTAAATATACAATAGGGGATTATCACGCTTCCGGGTTTCATGGGCGGGATTTGTCAACTTTGTGCATGTCCACTTCCGACGCAGTTCAACAATGCCTGAGACTGTTTATGTCACTGCTCTGTTCCAATTTGTAAATCTAACCAACAACGCCAACCGTTTTCATGGATTCCCGACTGAATTGAGAATATGGAAGAAGTGGATTAAAACTTTAAAATAAAACAAGGTAGCACGTTTGCAGCCTACACTTTAGTGAATCAGACTAATTTACCAGGGATGCCATATAAATAAACTTAGCGTAGTCTGTCATCAGTTCGCCAGCGAGATCAGTGATTCAACGGAAGTGGCAGTGCACAAAGATCACAGAATCTGGAAGTACTAGGAGAAAGACCTTCCATGCAAGAGCATCACACTTATACTGCAAAGACTGTGATGATGAATAAGTTTATAGTACATTTTACATTATGAGGTCAGAATAGCACAACTTCTTTTAAATTACAAATAGTGCACAGGGAATATTAAAGGCAACCTTAACAAAACAGAAAAGCACAGGAACCCCAAAGAACCTTCACACTTTTTTCAGTAGGTGATCGGTCTTCTCTTCAGTTGTAGGTCAGAGATCGCACTTATCTTTACTTTGCTCTCTCCCCTCATTGTGAATAAACAGTTGAGTATAAAAGCTCCTCACATGACCTGGTATTACTACTGAAGTCCAGAGTTAATCACACAACCATGCCCGTGGATTTCACTGGAAAATGGGAGCTGGAGTCGCACAGAAACCTTGAGAATTACCTTCAAGCACTGGGTAAGCCTGATCAGATGTCTGGTATCAGTTTAAGTCCAAAGAGAAATAAGAGAAAGCAATGTTTGTGCCATTTTAGATCACTTACTCTGATATTAGACAAAGCCTAAAGTAAGTTGAAATTACTATGCCAGGTTCCAAATATTTTGTAATTCTATTTCTTACATAGACATTGGCTTTCCCCTTCGGAAGATTGCAGCCCACCTTACTCCAACAAAGATCTTTACCCAGGATGGGGATAACTTTGTGATTAAGACACAGAGCGCCTTCATAAGCTTTGAGCTGATCTTCACTGTTGGAGTTGAGAAGGAAGAATTTACTAAGGGATTTGACAACAGGTTGATAAAGGTGAAAAATTCCCTTTATAATTGTGATCCTCTTCTTGGAATTTATTTACCTGTAGTTACTAGTACCCCAGACTTGGCCTGTCGACCATGATCTCAGTCAGTTTGTTCAGTGATGAAAAGTAAAACAAATAGATAACAGGCCTCAACTTTTACCCAAAAGGACCAAATACATTAAAGGATTTTTTTTTTCACATGTCATTTGAATAACAAGTACACTTAAGTATAAGTCAATGCATTCTCCAGAAAACATACTTACTTTCAGATTAAGAGTACAAAAAAAAAAATGATTTTCATGTAAGTAATGAGCCATATATTAATTCTAGCCAGATTTATTGGCAAACTTGTCAGTAGTCAGCATTAATAAGAAAGAGTATAGATTTGCAAATAAGCAACAGCTCTTTTTTATAGACCATGGTCCCAAGTTATCTGATGATTAATATAAAAAATACATATATTAAAACAAGAATTTGTTTAAAAAGAAAAAAAGACTTTTGTTTTTTATTAAAATCATGTAAATAAATATAAAAACAGGCCAGTTCCTGGGGTTTAATTAAAACACAGTGTCAAATTAACTCTTAAAATGTTAATTTTAACACTACTCCGGATCATATTTGGTCCCAATAATGTAAAAAGTACTTGAAGAGTTCAGATGCAAAAGCCTCTAAATGCCATTTGAAATTTTCTTCTTTAATGATGATTTTTATCAAACTTGTATATTTAAGTTCAGTAATTTCACTTAAATGGCAATGATGATAACCTATTAATTGTTATTTAAGTGATATTACTGAACTTAAATATACAAGTTTGATAAAAATCATCATTAAAGAAGAAAATTTCAAATGGCATTTAGAGGCTTTTGCATCTGAACTCTTCACTTGTAGTGTTCAATTTACAGTGATAGCAGAGTGTCAAGTGTTACACTTACAATTGTTGTTTAAGTTTTACACTATGGGGTTTTCAACACCCCTGGTGCTGATTTAACTCCATTCGATTGCACTATAAGTATATAAAGTATATATAAAATATATCTGTTCAGTGCACAATTTACACTATTATACTGTCAATGTAAAGATAAGTCATAAAATCAAGAGTCTTCAGACGTATAAATACAAAGTTGATTTAACAAATGGGCAAAGTGGCTCCTTTAAAACAAATGCCAGATGTGTAAAGGTCAAATGATCACATTCATGAGGAGTTTCACAGAAAATAATAAGTCAATAAAAAGCATAAAATCATGAAATTTGCCAAGACATGAGCAAATATGACAGGTAGATTGGAAGACAATTGCAGAAAACTACTTATAAACAGTGTAGCATCCATGAATGCAGTTCCTCTTTGTCCCAACAGAGATAGTAGAAGTAGTAGTATTTGAGTTTGTTGCCATCAGCATCACCGGCAGCGAGCAGGTAAGGTGTTCTTGCATGCTGGTACCTGCCAAAGACAAAAATAACACTCAAAGTCAACTCTCCAATTGGCCGTCTTTAAATTAGTTTTCCACAATCAACCCAAAATGGCAATATTTTGAGGAAGACATGTAGTGTGACTGACATGTTCAAATTTACCTTTTTGAAGGCGACAAGGTGTTGTTCAGCTTGATATAAGGACATCTTTCTAGGTCTTTGATGGTGGAATCAAATTAAGGAGGAGACGAATTGATGCAAGATCGCTGCCCCATTTTAAATCACGGAAGTGATAACTTCAGCAAAAAATGCATGAACTCGTATAGATAATCTTATTCTCTAACCTGAACAAAAACATCGTCAAACAGTACAGCATAATGACAACCATATCTCTCTGAGCCATTCAGATGATTGTGTGGTCAGTATAGTGATGTTCACATCTCTCTCACACCTTGAGTTTCGAAGATGAACAAAAGTCTTTTCGGGTTTGGAATGACATGAGGGTGAGAAATAAGAATTTTACACTTTCGGGTCAACCCTTTAACTTTTTGCAGTTTAATATCTTGAATGAACACAATGACATAGTCATTGATGTTTGATCATGAATTGTGACAATGAAAACACATCACCCAAGACACATGTAAATTCCAGGTCTGAACAAAGCTTTGTGTGGTTGCCCAGTTAGGTTTATGTTCCATGTTCGTTCGTCATGTATTAAAATTTGCACTGCACACATAGAATAAAATATAATGACACTCACAATTCTGGATTCGTCTTCAGCATTCTTTTGCAATCTCATGAGAGGTGCTTCCTTCACTTGACACTGCAAGGGTCTTGGCCAAATCTAAAAAGGATTTAAAAAAAAATGTCAGTTGAGGCTAATATTTCCAAAATTCAGTAATGCAATACAATTTAAATTATGGCTATAGATGATTTATATTCACATCCTTCATTTTAGAATTAATTAAATTACTTTTACAACATAAGGTGAATAAAGTCTACAAAAAAAAGTCTCCCCACTGTTGCTGCATTTGTTGTTTGCTTGGCTGCGCGCTACAGGATACTTAAAGCTGCAGTCCACAGTTTTTCCTCTTTATCTGTTATAGACCTCTGTTCGAAATATGCAATTGCTAATAGTTGCGGAAACTTTACATGAGTTGTACTTCGACAAGACACAGCGTGGATGAATCCAATGTTTGAGGAGAGTGTGCGGCTGTCAGTTGACACACCGATACTGGCATTCAGAAAATAGCCCGACCGACAAAGGATTTTAAAGGCCGATACCGATACAAATATTTTTGGGTTTTAAAATCCGATATTCCGATATATCGGCCGATATATTATTTATTTTATGTATTACTATGTATGTATGTATTTTGTGTATGTACTATTTTATGTATGAATTTTGAGCCCGTTCTCATCCCAAAGCGCCATATAGGACGCTTTTGCAAGAGCGTAAATATTCAACGCACATGGCACCCTTTAACGTGAAATGGGACGCAGATATATTTGGGCAGAAGGCGCCCCCTAGTGGTCTAACCCTTACCCTACACCTTACCTAAACTTAACCATAACCGAAGCGTCTCATTAGACGTTAAAGGGTGCCATGTGCGTTGGAAATTTATGCTTTTGCAAAAGCGTCCTATATGGCGCTTTGGGATGAGAACGCGTTGGAATTTTATGTACTATGTATTACTCCAACACTCATGACATGGTTCAAGCGTGTTTCATTCGTTTTTATTTTATTTTCGAAATATTCATTTATTGGCCATTATAACTGTTGATACCGATAGTTTGGAAAATGCCTAATATCGGACGACAATATCAGTCTACCGATATATCGGTCTGGCTCAAATTCAGAATCACAGATTATTATTTTTGGAAGTATGACCAACATAATAATTTTCACCGGAAAATATCATCTGAACATGCAAGTAACATCCACTTTTGTTCTGGTTCTTACCAACTAAGGGGAAGAAAATCATAGCAGTAATTCGCTCTGATTAAATCTAACGATCGCTTATCATATCACGTAAAACTGCGCAAATTATACTTTGTTCTCAAATTGTTAATGTTAACAACAAACAATTTTTTTGCACTTTCAGTGTAATAAAATTACACTGCATAGAATAGTCTAGCAACCTGTAACTACACTGAAGGGGAGTACTTTTAAGTCTTTGGGAATTAATAACTGTTAACACTGCAATTTGTACACTGTTGATTTGACTACATATTCAGACTCTGGTGACCTGGGAAGGTGACAAATTGGTGGCCACCCAGAAAGGTGAGAAAGCCAACCGAGGATGGAAACACTGGATAGAAGATGACAAACTTTATCTGGTGAGCATCCTCATTTAATGGATAATATTAACCAAAACAACGTTAAAAGCAACATTATTTCATATAAATATTTCTGTTTTTATGACATATAATTAAGACATTTGAAGTGTAAAGTGTATGCTTTTATGCTTTCATAAAAGTCCTGCTCTGCTGTACTTACAACACAAGGGACATGTTTTGACCTCATCATTTCACTTGCAGGAGTTGACATGTGAGGATGCTGTGTGCCGACAAGTGTATAAAAGAAAAGACTGAATTCTCATGTGATTCAATGTCACATTTATTTAGCTACTCAACAAGTCTATTAAAATCAAGCTGTGTGTTAACTTTAGGCATCACTGCTTTCTCAGGAGATGAAAATGACTCACAATGTGACACTATCAACAAAAAAAAAAATATATATATATATATATATATATATTTTTTTTTTTTAAAAAGTGTTAAAATGTGAGCATCAAATATGATCCACTGGGCTTTTGATCTCTCAATCATTATTGTATTGCATTGCATTATATTTTGCCCCACACAAATAAAAACTAGCTTTGATCAATATCACTTTACGAGGACATATTATTGGGATGTAAATGACAACTGATATTTAGATTCAAGTAGTCTGCTATTATAAAGATCTCACTGATTAACATTACAAGCAATCAGAATGTATTAGCTAATGTAAATATCAGCAACTGTACGAAATTGCATATTTTTGCTTATTTTTGGCTCAGTTATTATTTATATTATAAAATCCATTTTTTAATATAAAAGCTTGATGTATCAAATATTATATTCACAAACACCAACACAAAAACATAGGCTATGTAATTTTGGTTTCGATTTTTATTGTCGAAGGCTATAAAGTCTATAACTTTTTATAAGTCAGGCTTTACAGGGTTAATTGAAAAAGCACATTTGCTTTGGTAACCGAGAAAACACAGTAGTTTGGGTTTTTCACCATAATGAGAAAAAAAATCGAAATTGTGTATTAGGCTACTTTTGAGTTTGACTTACTGCTATCATTGCTGAGAGAGGCTGTATTTACACTCTAAAAAATGCTGGGTTGTTTTAACCCAATTTTGGGTAAAATGTGGACAAACCCAGCCATTGGGTTACATTTTTAAATTACATTTTTTACCCAATGGCTGGGTTCGTCCACATTTTACCCAAAATTGGGTTAAAACAACCCAGCATTTTTTAGAGTGTAAATTATTTATTATCATAGGCTATAATATAATATTTAAGAACACGTTTGACTGAGAATTTTGGTTTAGTTATTATTAATCATAGGCTACGTAGGCCTACAATAAAGGTAGTTGGTCTAGTCTTTAGGAAAGCTCAAACTCATTGCAAGGCAACGTCATCAAACAGTGTCACTCAAATGCCGAGTTTAACCGAAATTACCCGAAAAACTCCGAAGCCGTCCGAGTGTCACGTCAACGCTTCCGACGTCAAGCGCACTGGCTTTGAGGAAGTTCCACGTCACATTTGCTTGCCGTGCACACAACTGAAGCCGAAAAACACATCAGACTCTCGGTGGATGATATAAAATACTGCAACTGAAGGAGACAAAAAACAGCAAACGCAAACATGGTAAGTGTCACATCAATGTTTTCGTTATGGGCAATATTGTAGCTGTTTCGCATATATTAAGGAAAAATACGCTTTCAATAACGTTAGCTCGCGCTGTTAGCCTCGCAAGGCCCTTAGGAATGGCCACATAGACAACTCTCATTAACCAGTCTGTAAATTATTTATTCATTTTCCCTATTTTCTGAGATATTACTTGCATTTAAAACTTAACATTATCACATATATTATAAAAAACAACAACAACATTGTTCTCAAGTGTTGTATCAAGTGATATCTGTCTTCTGGCTAACAGCTGATGAAATGATCAATGTGACTATAACGTTAACAGTAACGTTACACGTTAATAAATAAGCACTGTATAATTATGTGATGCTTTATATATTATATTGAGTTGCACGGTCACTCCTGACATTATCTTGTAACATGATTTGTTGTAACGTAATTGTGCTGCTTCTCAATCTTAACTGTGCTGTAAAGGTTAGTTGCTAGTATTATGGGTGATAAATGGCAAATGTTTGTGTAGTTGTGGGTAGACAGGTTGAATAAAAAAATAATAATAACTGCTTTTTGTTCCTGACACAATTAAGTTTTGAGCTTTTTCTATAGACTGATAGTGTCACTACTATATAACTGGGACTGCTGACAAAAGAGATTGATGCTGATGAATAACCACTTTAAAGTAATAGTGATTCTGATTCTCCTCCTCTAGCCTCTTAGGCTGGACATCAAGCGCAAACTCACGGCTCGATCTGACCGTGTCAAAAGCGTAGACCTTCATCCATCTGAGCCATGGATGCTGGCCAGTCTGTACAACGGCAGTGTCTGTGTGTGGAATCATGAAACGCAAGTAAGTAGGAAACTTTTCAGCATTTTTAATACCATCTGAACTTTACAACAAACAGTAGGGCTCCAGTAGAGCATTAACCCCTTAACTGTCACCCCCCCTTTTTGAGAATGGGGGTTAAATGCTCTATTCACACTTAAATGGTTGTAATTCAAGAATGCATTGGAATATATACCCAAGTTTGGTCTTGTTTTAAAGAAAACACTCAGCAGATTATTGCTGAAGTGAAAACACTTCAAAAAATGAAAGTATGAAAAAGTTATGGAAGTTTTAATTCACAGTAAATCAAATATACTGTACTATTTATTTTTTATTTTATATAAAATATATATTTTACAAAATATTTTTACTCTAAAATTACTATAAAATCAAAGCCATAAATCTAACAAAGTTATGTTCCAAATTTGAAGTTGATATCACAAAAATTGAAGTTCCCATGAGATTTTGTTTAGGTGTAGTACCAAAAATAGCCACCGGGTGCCATTGAATTCCATTGAATTTAGTTGTGTATATTCTGCCTTAATAAATTAATACATATCTGTCCAAATATCAATTTTGTCACAAAATTTGGAACCTTGAGACTCAGACCTTTCTGACAATGTGTTTTGTCAAGATTAGAAAAGGTTTTGATCATAAATTATGAAATATAAGGATGTCCAAAAGGGGAGGAGCCTCATAAAATAAGTACCGTTTCTATGGTAACGCAACGTTCAATTATGAAATGGTTTTCACAGGATGAATTCTGAGTTTATAAGCTTTCAAATGATACCTAATTTATGATAACTACTAAAATATGTGATATAATAAAAAAGGCGATAAAAAATATTATTGTATTTTAGAGGATAATATATATATTTTAATTTTTAGAGGATAATGTTATACTATAAATTTTATTTTTTATTGAAAAATGCAAGATTATATGTTTTATTATGAACTTTTAGCATAAAAACAGAAGTTTCAATGATTAAAAGTGGGTGCATCAACTTTTTGTGACAAAGGTCAAATCTCCTGTTATGATGCAGATTTTTTTAGGTGCACTCTTGTCATAAATTCATTAATTACTCTTCCTACATAATTTTTAACACAAAACAGGGGTCAAATATTTAATTAGAAGTCTTAGACCTTTCCAAAAATATATAATTTGTCATAATTAGATTAGGATTTAATAGAAATATAGTGAAGTAAAGTTAGGCGTCCCGGTACCGGGACGGTGACAGTTAAGGGGTTAAGTGTGTTTAATGATTGTCTTATAATCTCTTATACTTTTAATAGACTCTGGTTAAGACGTTTGAAGTCTGTGACCTGCCAGTAAGAGCTGCCAAGTTTGTTGCCAGGAAAAATTGGGTCATAACTGGTGCTGTAAGTATATACATGAATAATAATGTACACTATTCTATAATATCTATTAATATACTATTCCTTTTATTATAGATTTGGTACTGATATTAAACTATTTAATAAATCCCCCCTTTTTTTCTAGGATGACATGCAAATTCGAGTTTTTAACTACAACACATTAGAGCGAGTACACATGTTTGAGGCCCATTCAGATTACATTCGCTGCATTGCTGTGCATCCCACCCAGCCCTACATCCTCACAAGCAGCGGTATGGACAGATGCTTTTCTTTTGAACTTTCTTTTTATATCCACAAAAATATTAAGCAGCACAACAGATTTCTACATTGATAACAAGAAAATATTCCTTGAGCACCAAATCTGTTTATTATAACGTTTTCTGAAGGATCATATGAAACTGTAGACTGGAATAATGCCAGCTTTGCCATCAATTACATTTTTTTAAATTTATTAAATGGATAAGTTATTTTAAATTGTCTTAATATTTTACAATATTACTATTTTTGATCAAATAAATGCATACTTGATACTTGATACTTGAAGAAATTTATTTTTGGAAAAACAAAACAAAAAAACTTTAAACAGTGGCTTATGTACAAAACTCTTTGTTTTAACATTTATTGGCTGTGTGTGCATTTAGATGACATGTTGATAAAGCTGTGGGACTGGGAGAAGAAATGGTCCTGCAGTCAGGTATTTGAGGGCCACACACACTACGTCATGCAGATTGTCATCAACCCCAAGGACAACAACCAGTTTGCGAGTGCATCGCTGGACAGAACCATCAAGGTAAGTTAGTACACTTATGCGGATAGAGCCATTTTGAATCTGACTTGACATCTCCCGCATCATTTCTTCTTTGTTGTGTTTCAGGTTTGGCAGCTGGGCTCTTCCTCTCCTAACTTTACTCTGGAGGGTCATGATAAGGGGGTGAACTGCATTGATTATTACAGTGGAGGAGATAAACCCTACCTCATATCTGGAGCTGATGACAGACTGGTTAAGATTTGGGACTATCAGGTACTATAATGAAATTGATGATAATCAATAGAGCAAGTCATTCCTGGCTATTTATTTACATCTTTTCTGTTCTGCCTCTCTCTCTTTAGAATAAGACATGTGTCCAGACTCTTGAGGGTCATGCTCAGAATGTGTCCTGTGTAAACTTCCACCCAGAGCTGCCGATCATCATCACTGGATCAGAGGATGGTTAGTCACCTTTAGGAGAATGTTATAGATTTTCTTTTAACGATCACTTTTATAAAACTGTACTGCCTCATTCCTTATGCAAATGTTTAAATTATTTTTTTTATAACGGTACAATATTTTGAAAGCAAAAATCTTTCAGTGGTCCCTGTACATTAAACTGGGATTGAATAAAGTGATGGGTGCTTTTAAAACAATACTTTATGATGCTTTGATAGTTAGTTTTGATCCAGTGATTCCAAGCACGTATCAAACTGCCGAAGTCACGTGATTTCAGTAAATGAGGCTTGGTTATGGCATAAATGTTTCATAATGTATAGAAATTTAAATGGTTCGCCATTTAAAGGGGCGATCTCTGTGGACCAGTGTCTAAATATGATTTTTTACCTGATATCATACAAACTTGTAGACATGATACATTTGTATGATATAAAGGAAGAGTTGTAGTCCCTATAAATAGAATAAAAATAAAATAAAAAAAGACACTTTATATTTAATGGGATTAGATGATTTGTTAAAGATTACACCTTCAATAAAACATTTACAGTTGGTTTTTAAAAAGGTGTTTATGGATGTTTGGGCTGAATTTTCAAGGCATTTTCACTTTGACAAAAGTGGTCACTAGCGTGTGTGTTGTGTTTTGAGTGAATCATTTTGCGAAGCAATTGGTCCAGTTGATTCGAAGTTTGAAAAGCTTTGTTTCTCCCATCACTAGTATAAATTATTTTCAAATTAAAAATGAACACTTGACCTTTAAAGCTTCTTGTAACTGTCTTTTGTTAAGGCACGGTTCGTATCTGGCACTCCAGCACTTACCGTCTAGAGAGCACCCTGAACTATGGTATGGAGCGGGTGTGGTGTGTGTCCGGCTTGCGCGGCTCCAACAATGTGGCATTGGGTTATGACGAAGGCAGCATCATTATCAAGGTACTGAAAATAATTCAAAAGTAACACCACGCTGTTGCCTGTCATTGGTGTGAAATACTGGCTAAAGCTCAGGCTGATAATAGGAAAGTTCACTCCTCGCAATAAGGGAGCCATTAGGTTGCTTCAGGGCCAGGGCTGTCAGCAGGGGATAGCGGTGATAGATAATGTTACAAAAGATCTCTATTTCAAATAAATGCTGTTCTTTCAATTCATCAAAGAATCCCAGAAAAAAAGTATCACAGTTTTCACAAAAATAACAGCATATAATAACTATTTTCAAGAAGTTCAAAATGTTACTTGAACAGCAAATCCACATATAAGAATGATTTCATGTGACACTGAAGACTGGAGTAGTGGCTGCTGAAAATTCAGCTTTGCCATCACAGGAATAATCACATTTTAAAATAAATCAAAATTGAAATGGGTATTTTAGATTGTAATAGTATTACACAATATTACTGTTTTTACTGTATTTTCTCAAATAAATGCAGCCGTTTTTTTTTTCTCTAAATTTTAGATGTCCAGTGTACATGATATTCCTATCTACTTCAATGGACATTTACTAATATTCTGACAAGCTTTATATAATGTAATATCTTATGTGGACAGTTCTTTGTAATTTATCGGTTTATATTTGTGTTTTAGCTTGGTCGTGAGGAGCCAGCCATGTCAATGGATGCCAACGGAAAGATAATTTGGGCCAAACACTCTGAGATTCAGCAGGCTAACCTTAAAGCCATGGGAGATGCTGAGATCAAGGATGGCGAGAGGCTGCCACTGGCAGTGAAGGACATGGGCAGCTGTGAGATCTACCCTCAAACTCTCCAGCACAATCCTAACGGCAGGTAAGTCTATCACATCTTTCCTCTAACACCGCTACTGTACATGCAGCCTGATCCTTGCTGTAATTTATTAATGTAAATATAATTTTACAAATGATACATTTCTCAGCATCCAAAGATTCAGCACCTTAATCTTGTTGTTTAGGTTTGTTGTGGTGTGCGGAGATGGAGAGTACATCATCTACACCGCTGTGGCTCTGAGGAACAAGAGCTTTGGATCTGCACAGGAGTTTGTCTGGGCCCATGATTCATCTGAGTAAGTGCTCTACAAGCATATAGAAAACAGATGTTCAGAGCAGCTGCTTACCAAATACACCCACCGACTGGGAGAAGCGTAAAAACTGACATGAATTTGTTTTAAATCAAGGTACGCGATTCGGGAAAGCAGCAGTCTGGTGAAAATCTTCAAAAACTTTAAGGAGAAAAAATCTTTTAAGCCCGACTTTGGAGCAGAAGGTAAACTGTTTTGCATTGCATCATAGGCAAGTAGTTCAACAAGATTGTATGCAAATATATAATATAAAAGATACAGAAAATGTACAAATGCACAGTATACATCACACTCAAATCCTTGATTACATGTTGTACAAGCATGGTAGACTTTTATGGTTTTATGTAAATGAATGGTTGTGTGCTTGCAGGCATCTATGGTGGTTTCTTGCTGGGCGTCAGATCAGTGAATGGTTTGGCTTTCTATGACTGGGATAACACAGAGCTGATTCGTCGCATTGAGATCCAGCCCAAACACGTGAGTCAACTGCTACAGTCCTCCTGACTTTTGTTCTGTATGCTTTGACAATTTCTTAATGTGCTTGGACCAATTGTATCTGTACTTACAGATTTTCTGGTCAGACTCTGGTGAGCTGGTTTGCATTGCCACAGAGGAGTCTTTCTTCATCCTGCGTTATCTGTCAGAGAAGGTGGCCGCTTCTCAAGAGTCAAATGAGGGGGTTACTGAAGATGGAATCGAAGATGCTTTTGAGGTCAGTGCACATTAAACACAACAGTCATGTTTAATTGCTTGAAAAGGGTTGTTTCAAAGGGAACACATTTTAATTAAATTTGTAATTAAAAATAATTCAATTAAAATGCCCTTAACAATACAACCAGGATTTTTATTAAGACTGTAAATCAAGTCAATTTTGATGTTTACTTCAAAGAATTGAAACAAAAGGTCTGATCTCCTCTGTTTGTGTGTGCAGGTCCTGGGAGAGATTCAGGAAGTGGTAAAGACGGGTCTGTGGGTGGGAGACTGTTTCATTTACACCAGCTCAGTCAACAGACTCAACTACTTTGTTGGAGGAGAGATTGTCACCATTGCTCACCTGGATAGGTACCGTCAAATTCATAAACATGTTTTAAATATATTAATCACATTCACACTCGTTCCAAATTTGTGGTTGGTACGATTTGAAAATGTTTTTGAAGGAAGTCTCTTTCTATTTAACACATTTCAAAATGTAATTTTATCCTGTGATGGCAAAGCTGAATTTTCAGCAGTACTCCAATCTTCAGTGTCACATGATTCTTCAGAAATTATTGTAATATGCTGATTTGGTGCTCAAGAATAATTTTTGTTGTGATACAATCATGATACATATTTTCAAGATTCTTTTGTGTAGGAATTTTAAAAGAACACTATTAGAAAGAAAAGAAATAGGAATCTTTTGTAATGTTGTAAATGTCTTTACTCCATCTTTTTTTTATCAATTTAATTTGCTAAATAGAAATATTAAGTTCTTGAAAAAATAAAAATACTGACCCCAAACTTAGTAAAACAGTATACATATAGAAGGAAGGCTTTATTCATTCAGTCTAACAGTGTCTTATTTGTCATAGAACCATGTACCTTCTGGGATACATTCCTAAAGATGACCGTCTTTACCTCGGCGATAAGGAGCTGAACATTGTCAGTTACTCTCTTCTGGTGTCCGTCCTGGAGTACCAGACTGCTGTCATGCGCAGAGACTTTGGCATGGCAGACAAAGTGCTACCCACCATCCCTAAAGAACAGAGAACCAGGGTTGCCCACTTCCTGGAAAAACAGGTAAGACTTCAAAGTGTTTGCCTGTAAGTCATAATTTGCAAATAACAGCGTTCTAGCTCTGCAAAAATAACAGCAGCTTAGAATCGTACATTGTAAGTAATAAATATAAGCATGAAGTTCAAGTTGTCACACTTTAAAGACCTTGTGAAGATCTATGTAAACACATGTGGGTCAACAAAGCCTTGCGCTGCATCTGAAATATGTTCTGTGATATCTAAAGGATCTTTGTCATATATGATGATGAGAAGGAGCATGGGCCAGTTCTTGACTATTTCTTAAATTGGTGTGAAAAGTCAAGCCTCCTTCTAAACACCACCAAAACAAAATAAATGTCTATTGATTTTAGAATGACACAATCATCAAATTTAACTTTTATTAACGGGGAGGCTATACAATCAGTTACAAATTATAGATATCTTGGCATAGTGATTGACCATTAGCTTAAATGGGATCTGTGGTCTGATCTCATCAATACTAAGACTCAACAAAGAATGTACTTTTTAAAGAAATTGTCATCCTTTAATGTTCACAACAAAATGCTTCAGATGTTTTATTCTTCTTTTATTGAAAGTGTGTTGGCCTTCTGCATCATCTGCTGGTTTGGAAATGCTACTGAGGCACAGAAGAAGTCTGTAAGGAAAACAGTAAAACTGGCCAGTAAACTATTAGGGATCAAGTTACCAAGTGTGGAATGCATTTACAGGGAAAGAGTAATGAACAAGGCAAAAACCATTGTGGGAGACAAGAGGCACCCTCTTGCCTCTTCATTCGAACTACTGCCTTCTAGGCGACGGTACTGCCTCCCTCTATTCACTAAAAATAGATCAAAGTCTTCATTTGTGCCTCAAGCAATTAAGCTTTTAAATAGCTAAGTTTAAATAGGTATAGGATACTCAGCTGATCTGGTATTGCTTAAATCAAATAGGTAGTTAAAAGTGCAGGGAATGTGGAAATATGGGCTAAGTGTATTAGTATGTGTCTTTGTATTTTTCTTTTATTTATTTATTTATTTTTTTGTGTATGATGTATGTTGAAATGCCTACTTGATTGCTATGCAAACAAATTTCCTCACGAGGACAAATAAATGTACTTACTATCTTACTATCTTGTCCGTGTGCATTCAGGGTTTCAAGCAGCAGGCTCTGGCCGTGTCCACTGATCCAGAGCACCGGTTTGAGCTGGCGCTGCAGTTAGGAGAGCTGAAAATCGCCTACCAGCTAGCAGTAGAAGCTGAGGTTTGTTGTTCCCCTAGTGGTGGCCAAGCTCAATTGCTTACAACTTTAATTGCATTTATTGTAGTGGAAAAAAGTTTTTCTGTAAAAGTAATGTTCAAGATTCTGCATGTATATAATATAATTAAGATTTCTGAATAAATATGTTTTTCTTCTGTAGTCTGAGCAGAAGTGGAAGCAGTTGGCAGAGTTGGCCATCAGTAAGTGCCAGTTTGGTTTGGCACAGGAGTGCCTCCATCATGCCCAGGACTATGGAGGTCTTCTGCTGCTGGCCACTGCATCTGGCAATGCTGCTATGGTTGCCAAGCTTGCAGAGGGGGCAGAGCGTGACGGAAAAAACAATGTTGCCTTCATGACCTACTTCCTCCAGGGAAAGTAAGTATTATAACTGAACAGACTTTTGCCTGCTGAAATACAAATATAAATATTTTGACTAAAGATGTTTTACTTTTGTGGATTATCTTCTCATAGTCTACTATGCATTCCTATAGGAAGTCATGTTTCAGTCACTGATTGTTATTTTGTCTTTCCAGACTGGACAACTGTTTGGAGCTCCTGATCAAGACCAATCGTCTACCAGAAGCTGCCTTTCTTGCCCGCACATATCTGCCGAGCCAAGTATCCAGGTCTGTATTCACATTCACTTTGTCACAGCATTAAATAGATTTTTTTTTCAAGAAAGTGATTGAGCAATTGAAGAACAAATGAAGATCTCGAAAGTCATAAGTATTTATTTCTTATAAGAAAGGCAGAAAGGCACACACAGACAGAGTCTGACGGCAAAGGTCTTCTCATCTTACACAGTTTATATATAAAAGAACATCCTCCAAAATGTACCCCTCCCCTTCTTACCTTCGTAGAAGAGCTTGTGTTTTTCCTTGACCCAAAACCCCGTGCACGTACACAGTTCTCCATATTCTAACACTTTTTATCTATGTATACTAGGGCTGAACGATTTTGGAAAATAATCTAATTGCGATTTTTTTAACCAATATTGCGATTGCGATTTAATATGCGATTTTAAAAAAAAAAGTTATTTACCTTCTGTATTAGTCGACAAAGACAAGCAATAAATCATTGTACAGTAGGGATGGGAATCTTTAGATAGCTCATGATCCGATCTACTTTTTTTCTTATTAATTAATCTTAATAACTCTTAAAATATGTATTTAATTACATGTGTAAAAACACATACTTTAAAAAAAACATTTAATTAAACCAATTACATGTTAAGAATTTTAAATAGGCTATATAAAATAATATAGCTTCAAAATATAAAAGCTAGTAAATAAAGAGAAACAAACAAAAAAAAACATTACAAGCAATAAAGAAAGAGTGGTCTCAGTATTTAAAAGTAGGCTGTCTGAATGTTTTTCATTCAAGAGCTGGAGTAATTCCCCCTCAGTTTAGATACGATATGCTGCATTCACACTAATGCATATATCTCTTTTCAAATTGTAAATGTGGTTTGTCCTGTTGGTTTAAGATATAACTGACCGTGTTTACATTAATTTCGCGTCATAAAAGCATTTTGACATGCAAGTACATTTACCAATGAGTCGCTCACGGCCGCATGCACGAGCGCTCTTCACAAAGCAGGCGTTAGTATTTTAAAATGAAAGCAGCCTTCTCAGTGATTTTCATGGTTTTAATATATAACCCGACTGCATTCCAAAAGACATAAATAATGCCTCTGTGAAGCATTTGTAAAGAAAATACCCGCGGGAGAGAACGCGCACTGCAAGTGTAACGTTATAACATCAAGCAAAGCGGCAAAACCTGTTCATTGAAGCCCGCGAATGTCCTTGTAATTCGGTTCAGTCCCTAACTTTATGAAATAACGTTAGCTACTATGTTTTGTAAGGTTCGAGCGGTGTCTTGTGTGTGAGTGAGGAAGAGAGAGAGCGAGAAAATAGAAGCAAGCAGATTCAGAACCCGGTTCGTTTCTAAAGCATCATCACGGCGTCATCACGCATCTGTGTTTAAAAACTATAAGCTCATACTCGATTCTGAAATTCTCTGAATCGATCCAGGATTGTTGAGGAGAGAATAAATAACACAATATCACATATATTAAAAATAAACTCTTCTTTTCTGAACGCCTGACCGCGTAGCGTGGCAAGTTGATGCTTTATCTTGCAGACTGCTTTTCTCTCGCGTGTCACGTGACCAGTGTAATCGCAGCTCTTGCGATTACGAAATCGCGTTTCATCATATCGCGATTTTATCGCAAATGCAATTAATCGTTCAGCCCTATACCCACACGTAAAAACACGTATGTCATTTCAAAAACCTCTTCAAAAACAACTAAATATATAATGTTTTGCTCTTGGTGCAAGCAAGCTTATCTATTTCTGAGAAGGACAGAACATTCTGTTTTGTCCTTCTGCACACGTCCCATTGACCCATTTGCATAGGAGATAATGCATCTTGCAGTTTAACACATCTAAATTTGAAAGAACACACAAACAAATGGTTTCAAGAGATACATTTAAAAAAATTATATTACAAAGGGCATATGACATATTACAAAAAAAAAAAGTGCACACAATATGCTAATTATTTTGTCTAGTTTCCAGTCGGAGCACACTGTGTGAGATGCTGTATCCCACAATGGAAGGCACTTGACTTGCCCTTCAAAATTATTCTCATTTTGACTTATTATTTGATCTCACTGTGAAAAGATAATTCTACATATATTGGTGTGCTATATTGGTGCATATATTATTATTTGTTTTTACAATCCTGTAATTGTGTGTTTGATAACAGGGTGGTGAAACTTTGGAGAGAGAGCTTGTCTAAAGTGAATCAGAAAGCTGCAGAGTCTCTGGCAGATCCTACAGAGTATGAGAACTTGTTCCCAGGCCTGAAAGAGGCATTCGTGGCAGAACAGTACCTGAGAGAGTCCTGCCTCGGCAAAACCAGACCTGCCTCCGACTACCCACTGATCACAGTAAGAAAGCATTTTTTTTTCTTTTTTTTTTTTTTAGATTTAGATATTATGTACTATTGTCATTATTTTTGGTGGAGGTTTTTAAGTTTGAGTGCTTATATTTTCAGCTTTATTTAAATTACCAAAAACAAATTTTTGATAGTTACAATTTTAATTACCAATATCAACAATATCAAGAAGACACTCTTTCACTGTTTACTTATGCAGGATCCAAGCAGTTCTTTTGAAGATACGCTGATAAGCTGATCTTCAAGCCAAGCCACTTGTTTAAACTTATAAATATAGTCAGATTTACACCCATAGGGATGCTATAATATAAAATCATCATTACTCCAAGAAGTTTTTTTTTTAACAGCGAAAAACTGTATCTTGTCATTGCAGTCTGTTTGGACCCTGATGATCACTGCTTACTGCTCTGTTATAATTATTGTTATAATTGTTATACTTTTTTAAAAATGTTTATCTTTTTAAAAAATCCATTTTATTTGAGTTATAGGCTGCCTTTTCAATTTTTTCCCTCTCTCTTTTCTCTGTCTTTAGCCCAATGAAGAAAGGAATGTGCTGGAGGAAGCCAGTGGTTATGAACCCAAAGGAATTATCCCCACTCCTACACAGGTGTGTGTCTGTCTGTCTCTCTCTCTCTCTCTCTCACTCTCTCTTTTTACCAACCATGAAACTGTTTCTGCAAAAACGGGCAGTAATGACACCAATATTTAAGATACAAGTGAAAATTCACAATTCTTTATTCCAATTTCAATACCACAGCTAAAACTACTAGCCTATATACTAATATACATTTAAATTATTATTAATGACTAAATAATCAAATTAAAAGCAATAGCACAAATAGATACAATAGAACATAGATACTAATGAAATAACGTTTTTTTCAGGTAGGTCTAGCAATAGTTTTCAGGCATAGAAGTTAAATAAAGTAATCAAATGTAAAAGTTTTCACTGTATAAATTAAACAGGGAACTACACTGCGACCAAAATGGTCGCATATGCGACCTTTTGAAATCCCATTGCGACCCTAATTTTTAATGGGTTGCAAATGTATCACTGACTATTTTGACGGGTCTGTTTTTTTTTAGTTTCTTTCGGGTTGTATTTAATCTTCTAAAACCTGTCGGATCGTCCGCTTTTTGTCCCGCCAAAGCCTTTTTTGATCGCGGTGAGTTTTGTAGAGTAGAATGACTGATGCGTTTGACAGGGCGCAAACGAGCTGAAGGAGAGAGAGCGCGCCCTGGCCGCGCGCGCACTATCCCGTCTTCACACAACACAAGCGCTGTCTTGCTCTCTCTCTCTCTATCGCGCGCATATTATTCAAATGACATGATAGTAAAAGGTTTGTGTCTTTATAATAGGCATGCTAATCATAATCATATAGGCTACCATCTGAGCCTGCATGGCTGCAGGAAAAAGACGCAGAGATGTAAGACACCGTGTCTCTTCCTTACACCAAAGGTAGATTTGCGGTCTGGTGTTCGGCTGATAAACTCTGCCATGAGCTAACTAATTATATTGCTAGCGCTGATATTGACATCGACTAACGTTATATGATCACTAGCAGTTTTTTAGACTAACGTTAGTTTTTTCATAATCATAATCGCGTGATTCGCGTCAAGACACCTGATTGGCTAATACTACACACTGAAGATAAATTAAATGTTTTATTAAATAATTACTGAAAATATCCCTCTCTTCATCCCACACCCCAAACATGACGTACAAAATGTTGTGGAACAGAAACAACCAGAGATATATTTATAAGCTATCATTTTATTGTCATCACAGCTTTCCAACAGTCCTGCGTATGATTCTACATTGATTAAAAAAGAAAATCAAATGTGTTTTAATGGTAATTATTTTATACGGAAATCATGTATTTATAATTCAGATGAGAATAAAGTTAGGGTTAGTTAAAATTAAGAAAAACAAATATATTGATCTGAAATATTGCAAATTAATTTTACATTCATTCAAGTACAATTACCAAACATATATCAAGGTCATTTTGTCTTTTTATTAATTTAATTAATAAACTAATTATATAAAACTATTGTCAGTGCACTACAAATAAACTGGTTCTATGCCTTTATTAATAAAACTTAAACAACTTAAAAAATACGAGGCTTAAGACATTTATAAAAATGCCTTCTGCATTTTTGTTTTGCTTTTCACTCCATTGTACCGAATCGTACCGAACCGTCCGAATGTCTGAACCAAGGTATGAACCCGACCCAACCGTGACTTCTGTACCGTTCCACCCCTAATGTAGTTTCATTATTATTCATTACTATCCAGAGTGCGGCTTAGCCTACTATAAAATATTTGTGCGACCAAATCATGTTTTGCGCCAGTAACTGAAAAAGTTAGTAGCGCAAGTGCCACCAGTGGAAAAAGTTAGTGTAGTTCCCTGTTAAACATTGATTAATCCTTATTAAAGTTACGAAAGTAATTTAGTCAAGAACAGTGGGCGATTCTTCTTCTTCTTTTTTTTTTTTTTAAATGACTGCAGCAGTTATATTTGGCTGCTGTCACTTTAAGAGGTGTACTGATCCAATACACATTTATGCGTTTTAATTCTCAACTGCTTACGTTCACTTAAGACATAACCGATTATGTTTTCTAGGATACTCACCTTTTTTTTTTTTTTTTACATAATTTTGTTTGCATTTGTCCATTTAAGCACTAGAAGATGTGAAAGAGAGCTCAATTCTGTATTCACGCTTTGTCTGAGACTTGCTTTCTGAGCATTTAAAAATTGCTCCACAGCACACAAGTACTGAATTGAATTCCCTTTCATGTCTTGTGCTTGAATATTTAAATTGGCAAGGCTTAGACTTTCATGACGATGCAGCACTGGCCCATCAACTGTCCTGAGGGTCGTCCATGTTCTCAAAATATGGCATTCATAAAAATGTTACTGGCTTATTGACATATACTCACCAACGCAGATTAATACTTTCATTAGGCGCATGGAAAGAGGAATCAATTCGGTGTCTGCATTTGAAACGCGGCTCTCTGTGTGTGCACGCCTCAGGTGTGTGTGGCTGTGCGCGTAAATAACACTGTTCGAGTACCGAATTGAGTTGCCTCTTCTGAACTGAAATGATTTAAAATCGCTTCAATGTGTAATTTTAGAAGACAAAAGATTTGAGAATCACATGTGCCGAGCCGTGGGGCCTGATCTGTACAGATCACGGATCAACTATGATCTGTTCCACCCCTAATGGCAACACGCTACAGCCTACCAAAAATACCTTGGGGCAGTGTTGTAGTAGAGACCAGCTCACTCAAGTCCGAGTCGAGACCGAGACCAAAGGCAGTCGAGTCCTAGTCGAGACTGTGTACATGAAATCATGTACACACTGGTAAAAAGGCCACATAGTGGTGTAAAGGTAATTTTATTATAATTATTACGTAAAATTATTACAATCTGCTCTTTAAGTGTACTCTTAACAAGTAAGTGCTCTTTAACATCACATTACTACACACGAATTCTTTGTGGCTCTTATATGCAAACTGAATTATGGATGATAAGGCAGACATTTTCGATACAAAGTTGAGCTAGAGGCTCCACATCACATCTGACCTGGGTCCTTTCACGTTGACGTTTCAATCAAACAATTTAAAGAAATATTAAAGGTATAGTTCACTTTGAAATTAATTTTTGATATGTTTTAGCTTATCTCAAGGGCATCCAAGATGTAGGTGTCTTTGTTTCCACAGCATTTTCAATTTTGACATTTTTTGGTCAAACCGTTGTTGCCTGCAGTTTTAGGGGGCCCACCTCAAAGAGCATGCACAGAGAAGTCAAAATTAAACATGATTTAATGACTCATGAATGTAAGTACACACTGATGGCTTAAGACACGAAACAAGCGGTTTGTGTGAGAAAACGAACAGTATTTATAGACTTTTTACCTCTTGTTAACAGCCGTCGAACTGATCTGAATCAGATGTCCAACTGAACCGTCTCCAGACGTTACGCCGGAAGTGATCTCTCGCGCATCTACGTCACGCATTGTTTACACAGAGATTTCGGAAGTTTTACCTTTCACTAAAGATATTTAGATGTATCGAAATCGTGTTCCATTGCGATGTCCCGTATATCTAAATATGTTAAGTGAAAGGTAAAACTTCTGCCTGAACTAATCAAATTGCCTGTATGTTCAGGAGGTGAAAGACACAGAGGAGGCCCCAGAGGATGTGGGTGTTTTGGCCTCAGTGATAGCAGCCGTCTCGGCTCCAGTAGTTGCTGTCATGAGTCATGCAGAATCCCAGCCTCCTAAGAAGGTGGAGGAGACGACTGAGGAAAAGCCTCCAAAAATGACCGCAGCAGAACAGAAGGTATTTGAAAAAAAAAAATGACATGGTTAATAAAGCCATGGTAATAAATGAACATCAGACTTGATGTAACCTCATATTGTGATTTTATTTTAAGGTTATTGATGAACTGGAGGATGATTTGGATAACATGGAGCTGGATGACATTGACACCACAGACGTCAATCTGGATGACGACTTCTTGGATGACTAAACCCGCAGCACTAACGCATTGAGTTTAAGCGACCAAACCTTTTTTTTTATTTGTTCCTGTTAGACCTCCAGAGCTGAAGTCTGGGATAGACTGTGCTGAATATAAATTTATTTTAGGGGGTACCACCGATGGAAAGAGGGGGAGGAATGTGCATTATTGACGGTGAATTATTTTGTACTTTGGACTCTGGACCTTCAATTTACATTTTACCTGTACATCAAGGTTGATTCTTGTGTGTTTGACCATGATAAATTGTGGTCACATTATTCATAATAAATATATCTGCTATACTTACAATGATTTGTCTTGTCATAACATTGTTTCTGTTTTATATTCTGTTAAATATAGAATCCTTTAAAATCCAAATGGAATCCCAGATCCCTTAAAAAAAAAATCTGCCTGGAAGTTTCTATGCCTAGTTAAGACCTTGATTAGCTGGATCAGGTGTGTTTAATTGTGGTTGGCGCTAAACTGAAACAAGGTATGGATTTAGCTTTTTCATTCAATAATGACTTCAATTTCTATTAATGATCATCTTAAATTAACCCCCTCAGACCTGAATTATGTTTCAAGTTTCTGAAAAATATAAAAGTACATTTTCCCATCTCATGAGGTTTCTATGAATGAAAACAAATGATTTTTTTTTATATATAATTGCTTTCATTGTGATTTTTTTTGTCCATTCCAATGGACATCAGGTAAAAACAGGTGTACTTCCCAAAAATGTACCAACATGAAATAAATTAATAAACATAAAATTTGTTGGTCTATACTTTAAGCTTTTTCTCAAAAAAAGTTCAACTATAATTTTGAGGTTTTTGTTTTACAGATTGATTGATTCGATCCGAAAAAAAAAAAAAAAAATACAGTTGTACCCCTTTCGTTTTTTTTTTTTTTTTTGGGCGAAAAATTAAGTTTCTCCAATCTTCTCAAAACTCTGGATTCTGATAGAGGGCCATGAAACTTAAACCTGAGTGCAAAAATTGAGGCTCTAGACCCTTCCAGAGCTGAGATATCGAAACTCAAAATTTCGACCCGAAAAAAAACCGACAGTGGTACCACTTTCGTTTTTGTTTTTTTTTGGGCGAAAAATTAAGTTTTTCCAATCTTCTCAAAACTCTGGATTCTGATAGAAGGCCATGAGACTTAAACCTCAGTGCAAAAATAGAGGCTCTAGACCCTTCCAGAGCTGAGATATCGAAACTCAAAAATTCGGCCCGAAAAAAAAACGACAGTGGTACCCCTTACGTTTTTTTTTTTTTGGGCGAAAAATTAAGTTTCTCCAATCTTCCCAAAACTCTGGATTCTGATAGAGGGCCATAAGAATTAGCCCTGAGTGCAAAAATTGAGGCTCTAGCCCCTTCCAGAGCTGAGATATCGAAACTCAAAAATTCGGCCCGAAAAAAAAAACGACAGTGTTACCCCTTACGTTTTTTTTTTTTTGGGCGAAAAATTAAGTTTCTCCAATCTTCCCAAAACTCTGGATTCTGATAGAGGGCAATGAGACTTAGACCTGAGTGCAAAAATGGAGGCTCTAGCCCCTTCCAGAGCTGAGATATCGAAACTCAAAAATTCGGCCCGAAAAAAAAAACGACAGTGTTACCCCTTACGTTTTTTTTTGGGGGCGAAAAATTAAGTTTCTCCAATCTTCCCAAAACTCTGGATTCTGATAGAGGGCCATGAGACTTAGACCTGGGTGCAAAAATGGAGGCTCTAACCCCTTCCAGAGCTGAGATATCGAAACTCAAAAATTCGGCCCGAAAAAAAAACGACAGTGGTACCCCTTACGTTTTTTTTTTTTTGGGCGAAAAATTAAGTTTCTCCAATCTTCCCAAAACTCTGGATTCTGATAGAGGGCCATGAGACTTAGACCTGAGTGCAAAAATGGAGGCTCTAGCCCCTTCCAGAGCTGAGATATCGAAACACAAAAAAATTCGGCCCGAAAAAAAAAACGACAGTGGTACCCCTTACGTTTTTTTTTTTTGGGCGAAAAATTAAGTTTCTCCAATCTTCCCAAAACTCTGGATTCTGATAGAGGGCCATGAGACTTAGACCTGAGTGCAAAAATGGAGGCTCTAGCCCCTTCCAGAGCTGAGATATCGAAACTCAAAAATTCGGCCCGAAAAAAAAAACGACAGTTGTACCCCTTACGTTTTTTTTTTGGGTGAAAAATTAAGTTTCTCCAATCTTCCCAAAACTCTGGATTCTGATAGAGGGCCATGAGACTTAGACCTGAGTGCAAAAATGGAGGCTCTAACCCCTTCCAGAGCTGAGATATCGAAACTCAAAAATTCGGCCCGAAAAAAAAAAACGACAGTGCTACCCCTTACGTTTTTTTTTTTGGGCGAAAAATTAAGTTTCTCCAATCTTCCCCAAACTCTGGATTCTGATAGAGGGCCATGAGACTTAGACCTGAGTGCAAAAATGGAGACTCTAGCCCCTTCCAGAGCTGAGATATCGAAACTCAAAAATTCGGCCCGAAAAAAAACGACAGTGGTACCCCTTACGTTTTTTTTTTTTTGGGCGAAAAATTAAGTTTCTCCAATCTTCCCAAAACTCTGGATTCTGATAGAGGGCCATGAGACTTAGACCTGAGTGCAAAAATGGAGGCTCTAACCCCTTCCAAAGCTGAGATATCGAAACTCAAAAATTCGGCCCGAAAAAAAAACGACAGTGGTACCCCTTACGTTTTTTTTTTTGGGCGAAAAATTAAGTTTCTCCAATCTTCCCAAAACTCTGGATTCTGATAGAGGGCCATGAGACTTAGACCTGAGTGCAAAAATGGAGGCTCTAGCCCCTTCCAGAGCTGAGATATCGAAACTCAAAAATTCGGCCCGAAAAAAAAACGACAGTGGTACCCCTTACGTTTTTTTTTTTTTGGGTGAAAAATTAAGTTTCTCCAATCTTCCCAAAACTCTGGATTCTGATAGAGGGCCATGAGACTTAGACCTGAGTGCAAAAATGGAGGCTCTAGCCCCTTCCAGAGCTGAGATATCGAAACTCAAAAATTCGGCCCGAAAAAAAAACGACAGTGGTACCCCTTACGTTTTTTTTTTTTGGGCGAAAAATTAAGTTTCTCCAATCTTCTCAAAACTTTGGATTCTGATAGAGGGCAATGAGACTTAGACCTGAGTGCAAAAATGGAGGCTCTAGACCCTTCCAGAGCTGAGATATCGAAACTCAAAAATTCGGCCCGAAAAAAAAATTACAGTGGTACCCCTTACGTTTTTTTTTTTTTGGGCGAAAAATTAAGTTTCTCCAATCTTCCCAAAACTCTGGATTCTGATAGAGGGCCATGAGACTTAGACCTGAGTGCAAAAATGGAGGCTCTAACCCCTTCCAGAGCTGAGATATCGAAACTCAAAAATTCGGCCCGAAAAAAAAAACGACAGTGGTACCCCTTACGTTTTTTTTTTTTGGGCGAAAAATTAAGTTTCTCCTATCTTCCCAAAACTCTGGATTCTGATAGAGGGCCATGAGACTTAGACCTGAGTGCAAAAATGGAGGCTCTAGCCCCTTCCAGAGCTGAGGCATCGAAACTCAAAAATTCGGCCCGAAAAAAAAACGACAGTGGTACCCCTTACGTTTTTTTTTTTTGGGCGAAAAATTAAGTTTCTCCAATCTTCCCAAAACTCTGGATTCTGATAGAGGGCCATGAGACTTAGACCTGAGTGCAAAAATGGAGGCTCTAACCCCTTCCAGAGCTGAGATATCGAAACTCAAAAATTCGGCCCGAAAAAAAAAAACGACAGTGGTACCCCTTACGTTTTTTTTTTTGGGCGAAAAATTAAGTTTCTCCAATCTTCCCAAAACTCTGGATTCTGATAGAGGGCCATGAGACTTAGACCTGAGTGCAAAAATGGAGACTCTAGCCCCTTCCAGAGCTGAGATATCGAAACTCAAAAATTCGGCCCGAAAAAAAACGACAGTGGTACCCCTTACGTTTTTTTTTTTTTGGGCGAAAAATTAAGTTTCTCGAATCTTCCCAAAACTCTGGATTCTGATAGAGGGCCATGAGACTTAGACCTGAGTGCAAAAATGGAGGCTCTAACCCCTTCCAAAGCTGAGATATCGAAACTCAAAAATTCGGCCCGAAAAAAAAACGACAGTGGTACCCCTTACGTTTTTTTTTTTGGGCGAAAAATTAAGTTTCTCCAATCTTCCCAAAACTCTGGATTCTGATAGAGGGCCATGAGACTTAGACCTGAGTGCAAAAATGGAGGCTCTAGCCCCTTCCAGAGCTGAGATATCGAAACTCAAAAATTCGGCCCGAAAAAAAAACGACAGTGGTACCCCTTACGTTTTTTTTTTTTGGGTGAAAAATTAAGTTTCTCCAATCTTCCCAAAACTCTGGATTCTGATAGAGGGCCATGAGACTTAGACCTGAGTGCAAAAATGGAGGCTCTAGCCCCTTCCAGAGCTGAGATATCGAAACTCAAAAATTCGGCCCGAAAAAAAAACGACAGTGGTACCCCTTACGTTTTTTTTTTTTGGGCGAAAAATTAAGTTTCTCCAATCTTCTCAAAACTTTGGATTCTGATAGAGGGCAATGAGACTTAGACCTGAGTGCAAAAATGGAGGCTCTAGACCCTTCCAGAGCTGAGATATCGAAACTCAAAAATTCGGCCCGAAAAAAAATTTACAGTGGTACCCCTTACGTTTTTTTTTTTTTGGGCGAAAAATTAAGTTTCTCCAATCTTCCCAAAACTCTGGATTCTGATAGAGGGCCATGAGACTTAGACCTGAGTGCAAAAATGGAGGCTCTAACCCCTTCCAGAGCTGAGATATCGAAACTCAAAAATTCGGCCCGAAAAAAAAAACGACAGTGGTACCCCTTACGTTTTTTTTTTTTGGGCGAAAAATTAAGTTTCTCCTATCTTCCCAAAACTCTGGATTCTGATAGAGGGCCATGAGACTTAGACCTGAGTGCAAAAATGGAGGCTCTAGCCCCTTCCAGAGCTGAGGCATCGAAACTCAAAAATTCGGCCCGAAAAAAAAACGACAGTGGTACCCCTTACGTTTTTTTTTTTTGGGTGAAAAATTAAGTTTCTCCAATCTTCCCAAAACTCTGGATTCTGATAGAGGGCCATGAGACTTAGACCTGAGTGCAAAAATGGAGGCTCTAACCCCTTCCAGAGCTGAGATATCGAAACTCAAATATTCGGCCCGAAAAAAAAAACGACAGTGGTACCCCTTACGTTTTTTTTTTTGGGCGAAAAATTAAGTTTCTCCAATCTTCCCAAAACTCTGGATTCTGATAGAGGGCCATGAGACTTAGATCTGAGTGCAAAAATTGAGGCTCTAGCCCCTTCCAGAGCTGAGATATCGAAACTCAAAAATTCGGCCCGAAAAAAAAACGACAGTGGTACCCCTTACGTTTTTTTTTTTTTTGGGCGAAAAATTAAGTTTCTCCAATCTTCCCAAAACTCTGGATTCTGACAGAGGGCCATGAGACTTAGACCTGAGTGCAAAAATGGAGGCTCTAGCCCCTTCCAGAGCTGAGATATCGAAACTCAAAAATTCGGCCCGAAAAAAAAAACGACAGTGGTACGTACCCCTTACGTTTTTTTTTTTGGGTGAAAAATTAAGTTTCTCCAATCTTCCCAAAACTCTGGATTCTGATAGAGGGCCATGAGACTTAGACATAGGTGCAAAAATGGAGGCTCTAGCCCCTTCCAGAGCTGAGATATCGAAACTCAAAAATTCGGCCCGAAAAAAAAAAAACGACAGTGGTACCCCTTACGTTTTTTTTTTTTGGGCAAAAAATTAAGTTTATCCAATCTTCCCAAAACTCTGGATTCTGATAGAGGGCCATGAGACTTAGACCTGAGTGCAAAAATGGAGGCTCTAACCCCTTCCAGAGCTGAGATATCGAAACTCAAAAATTCGGCCCGAAAAAAAAAACGACAGTGGTACCCCTTACGTTTTTTTTTTGGGCGAAAAATTAAGTTTCTCCAATCTTCCCAAAACTCTGGATTCTGATAGAGGGCCATGAGACTTAGATCTGAGTGCAAAAATTGAGGCTCTAGCCCCTTCCAGAGCTGAGATATCGAAACTCAAAAATTCGGCCCGAAAAAAAAACGACAGGGGTACCCCTTACGTTTTTTTTTTTTGGGTGAAAAATTAAGTTTCTCCAATCTTCCCAAAACTCTGGATTCTGATAGAGGGCCATGAGACTTAGACCTGAGTGCAAAAATGGAGGCTCTAGCCCCTTCCAGAGCTGAGATATCGAAACTCAAAAATTCGGCCCGAAAAAAAAAAAAAAACGACAGTGGTACCCCTTACGTTTTTTTTTTTTGGGTGAAAAATTAAGTTTCTCCAATCTTCCCAAAACTCTGGATTCTGATAGAGGGCCATGAGACTTAGACCTGAGTGCAAAAATGGAGGCTCTAGCCCCTTCCAGAGCTGAGATATCGAAACTCAAAAATTCGGCCCGAAAAAAAAAACGACAGTGGTACCCCTTACGTTTTTTTTTTGGGGTGAAAAATTAAGTTTCTCCAATCTTCCCAAAACTCTGGATTCTGATAGAGGGCCATGAGACTTACACCTGAGTGCAAAAATGGAGGCTCTAGCCCCTTCCAGAGCTGAGATATCGAAACTCAAAAATTCGGCCCGAAAAAAAAAAAAAAACGACAGTGGTACCCCTTACGTTTTTTTTTTTTGGGGCAAAAAATTAAGTTTCTCCAATCTTCCCAAAACTCTGGATTCTGATAGAGGGCCAGGAGACTTAGACCTGAGTGCAAAAATGGAGGCTCTAGCCCCTTCCAGAGCTGAGATATCGAAACTCAAAAATTCGGCCCGAAAAAAAAATTGACAGTGGTACCCCTTACGTTTTTTTTTTTGGGCGAAAAATTAAGTTTCTCCAATCTTCCCAAACCTCTGGATTCTGATAGAGGGCCATGAGACTTAGATCTGAGTGCAAAAATTGAGGCTCTAGCCCCTTCCAGAGCTGAGATATCGAAACTCAAAAATTCGGCCCGAAAAAAAAAAACGACAGTGGTACCCCTTACGTTTTTTTTTTTTTGGGCGAAAAATTAAGTTTCTCCAATCTTCCCAAAACTCTGGATTCTGATAGAGGGCCATGAGACTTAGATCTGAGTGCAAAAATTGAGGCTCTAGCCCCTTCCAGAGCTGAGATATCGAAACTCAAAAAAAAAACGACAGTGGTACCCCTTACGTTTTTTTTTTTTTGGGCAAAAAATTAAGTTTCTCCAATCTTCCCAAAACTCTGGATTCTGATAGAGGGCCATGAGACTTAGACCTGAGTGCAAAAATGGAGGCTCTAGCCCCTTCCAGAGCTGAGATATCGAAACTCAAAAATTCGGCCCGAAAAAAAAATTGACAGTGGTACCCCTTACGTTTTTTTTTTTGGGTGAAAAATTAAGTTTCTCCAATCTTCCCAAAACTCTGGATTCTGATAGAGGGCCATGAGACTTAGACCTGAGTGCAAAAATGGAGGCTCTAGCCCCTTCCAGAGCTGAGATATCGAAACTCAAAAATTCGGCCCGAAAAAAAAACGACAGTGGTACCCCTTACGTTTTTTTTTTTTGGGCGAAAAATTAAGTTTCTCCAATCTTCCCAAAACTCTGGATTCTGATAGAGGGCCATGAGACTTAGACCTGAGTGCAAAAATGGAGGCTCTAGCCCCTTCCAGAGCTGAGATATCGAAACTCAAAAATTCGGCCCGAAAAAAAAACGACAGTGGTACCCCTTACGTTTTTTTTTTTTTTGGCGAAAAATTAAGTTTCTCCAATCTTCCCAAAACTCTGGATTCTGATAGAGGGCCATGAGACTTACACCTGAGTGCAAAAATGGAGGCTCTAGCCCCTTCCAGAGCTGAGATATCGAAACTCAAAAATTCGGCCCGAAAAAAAAACGACAGTGGTACCCCTTACGTTTTTTTTTTTTTTGGCGAAAAATTAAGTTTCTCCAATCTTCCCAAAACTCTGGATTCTGATAGAGGGCCATGAGACTTACACCTGAGTGCAAAAATGGAGGCTCTAGCCCCTTCCAGAGCTGAGGCATCGAAACTCAAAAATTCGGCCCGAAAAAAAAACGACAGTGGTACCCCTTACGTTTTTTTTTTTGGGTGAAAAATTAAGTTTCTCCAATCTTCCCAAAACTCTGGATTCTGATAGAGGGCCATGAGACTTAGACCTGAGTGCAAAAATGGAGGCTCTAACCCCTTCCAGAGCTGAGATATCGAAACTCAAAAATTCGGCCCGAAAAAAAAAAACGACAGTGGTACCCCTTACGTTTTTTTTTTTGGGCGAAAAATTAAGTTTCTCCAATCTTCCCAAAACTCTGGATTCTGATAGAGGGCCATGAGACTTAGATCTGAGTGCAAAAATTGAGGCTCTAGCCCCTTCCAGAGCTGAGATATCGAAACTCAAAAATTCGGCCCGAAAAAAAAACGACAGTGGTACCCCTTACGTTTTTTTTTTTGGGCGAAAAATTAAGTTTCTCCAATCTTCCCAAAACTCTGGATTCTGATAGAGGGCCATGAGACTTAGATCTGAGTGCAAAAATTGAGGCTCTAGCCCCTTCCAGAGCTGAGATATCGAAACTCAAAAATTCGGCCCGAAAAAAAAACGACAGTGGTACCCCTTACGGTTTTTTTTTTTTTGGGCGAAAAATTAAGTTTCTCCAATCTTCCCAAAACTCTGGATTCTGACAGAGGGCCATGAGACTTAGACCTGAGTGCAAAAATGGAGGCTCTAGCCCCTTCCAGAGCTGAGATATCGAAACTCAAAAATTCGGCCCGAAAAAAAAAAACGACAGTGGTACGTACCCCTTACGTTTTTTTTTTTGGGTGAAAAATTAAGTTTCTCCAATCTTCCCAAAACTCTGGATTCTGATAGAGGGCCATGAGACTTAGACCTAGGTGCAAAAATGGAGGCTCTAGCCCCTTCCAGAGCTGAGATATCGAAACTCAAAAATTCGGCCCGAAAAAAAAAAAACGACAGTGGTACCCCTTACGTTTTTTTTTTTTGGGCAAAAAATTAAGTTTATCCAATCTTCCTAAAACTCTGGATTCTGATAGAGGGCCATGAGACTTAGACCTGAGTGCAAAAATGGAGGCTCTAACCCCTTCCAGAGCTGAGATATCGAAACTCAAAAATTCGGCCCGAAAAAAAAAACGACAGTGGTACCCCTTACGTTTTTTTTTTGGGCGAAAAATTAAGTTTCTCCAATCTTCCCAAAACTCTGGATTCTGATAGAGGGCCATGAGACTTAGATCTGAGTGCAAAAATTGAGGCTCTAGCCCCTTCCAGAGCTGAGATATCGAAACTCAAAAATTCGGCCCGAAAAAAAAACGACAGGGGTACCCCTTACGTTTTTTTTTTTGGGTGAAAAATTAAGTTTCTCCAATCTTCCCAAAACTCTGGATTCTGATAGAGGGCCATGAGACTTAGACCTGAGTGCAAAAATGGAGGCTCTAGCCCCTTCCAGAGCTGAGATATCGAAACTCAAAAATTCGGCCCGAAAAAAAAACGACAGTGGTACCCCTTACGTTTTTTTTTTTTGGGTGAAAAATTAAGTTTCTCCAATCTTCCCAAAACTCTGGATTCTGATAGAGGGCCATGAGACTTAGACCTGAGTGCAAAAATGGAGGCTCTAGCCCCTTCCAGAGCTGAGATATCGAAACTCAAAAATTCGGCCCGAAAAAAAAACGACAGTGGTACCCCTTACGTTTTTTTTTTTTGGGCGAAAAATTGAGTTTGTCCAATCTTCCCAAAACTCTGGATTCTGATAGAGGGCCATGAGACTTAGACCTGAGTGCAAAAATGGAGGCTCTAACCCCTTCCAGAGCTGAGATATCGAAACTCAAAAATTCGGCCCGAAAAAAAAACAACAGTGGTACCCCTTACGTTTTTTTTTTTCGGCGAAAAATTAAGTTTCACCAATCTTCCCAAAACTCTTGATTCTGATAGAGGGCCATGAGACTTAGACCTGAGTGCAAAAATGGAGGCTCTAGCCCCTTCCAGAGCTGAGATATCGAGACTCAAAAATTCGGCCCGAAAAAAAAAACGACAGTGGTACCCCTTACGTTTTTTTTTTTTGGGCGAAAAATTAAGTTTCTCCAATCTTCCCAAAACTCTGGATTCTGATAGAGGGCCATGAGACTTAGACCTGAGTGCAAAAATGGAGGCTCTAGCCCCTTCCAGAGCTGAGATATCGAAACTCAAAAATTCGGCCCGAAAAAAAAACGACAGTGGTACCCCTTACGTTTTTTTTTTTGGGCGAAAAATTAAGTTTCTCCAATCTTCCCAAAACTCTGGATTCTGATAGAGGGCCATGAGACTTAGACCTGAGTGCAAAAATGGAGGCTCTAGCCCCTTCCAGAGCTGAGATATCGAAACTCAAAAATTCGGCCCGAAAAAAAAAACGACAGTGGTACCCCTTACGTTTTTTTTTTTGGGTGAAAAATTAAGTTTCTCCAATCTTCCCAAAACTCTGGATTCTGATAGAGGGCCACGGGACTTAGACCTGAGTGCAAAAATTGAGGCTCTAGCCCCTTCCAGAGCTGAGATATCGAAACCCAAAAATTCGGCCCGAAAAAAAAAAACGACAGTGGTACCCCTTACGTTTTTTTTTTTTGGGTGAAAAATTAAGTTTCTCCAATCTTCTCAAAACTCTGGATTCTGATAGAGGGCCATGAGACTTAGACCTGAGTGCAAAAATGGAGGCTCTAGCCCCTTCCAGAGCTGAGATATCGAAACTCAAAAATTCGGCCCGAAAAAAAAATGACAGTGGTACCCCTTACGTTTTTTTTTTTTTGGGCGAAAAATTAAGTTTCTCCAATCTTCCCAAAACTCTGGATTCTGATAGAGGGCCATGAGACTTAGACCTGAGTGCAAAAATGGAGGCTCTAACCCCTTCCAGAGCTGAGATATCGAAACTCAAAAATTTGGCCCGAAAAAAAAAACGACAGTGGTACCCCTTACGTTTTTTTTTTTGGGCGAAAAATTAAGTTTCTCCAATCTTCCCAAAACTCTGGATTCTGATAGAGGGCCATGAGACTTAGACCTGAGTGCAAAAATGGAGGCTCTAGCCCCTTCCAGAGCTGAGATATCGAAACTCAAAAATTCGGCTCGAAAAAAAAACGACAGTGGTACCCCTTACGTTTTTTTTTTTTGGCCGAAAAATTAAGTTTCTCCAATCTTCCCAAAACTCTGGATTCTGATAGAGGGCCATGAGACTTAGACCTGAGTGCAAAAATGGAGGCTCTAGCCCCTTCCAGAGCTGAGATATCGAAACTCAAAAATTCGGCTCGAAAAAAAAACGACAGTGGTACCCCTTACGTTTTTTTTTTTTGGCCGAAAAATTAAGTTTCTCCAATCTTCCCAAAACTCTGGATTCTGATAGAGGGCCATGAGACTTAGACCTGAGTGCAAAAATGGAGGCTCTAGCCCCTTCCAGAGCTGAGATATCGAAACTCAAAAATTTGGCCCGAAAAAAAAACGACAGTGGTACCCCTTACGTTGTTTTTTTTTGGGCGAAAAATTAAGTTTCTCCAATCTTCCCAAAACTCTGGATTCTGATAGAGGGCCATGAGACTTAGACCTGAGTGCAAAAATGGAGGCTCTAGCCCCTTCCAGAGCTGAGATATCGAAACTCAAAAATTCGGCCCGAAAAAAAAACCGACAGTGGTACCCCTTACGTTTTTTTTTTTTGGGCGAAAAATTAAGTTTCTCCAATCTTCCCAAAACTCTGGATTCTGATAGAGGGCCATGAGACTTAGACCTGAGTGCAAAAATGGAGGCTCTAACCCCTTCCAGAGCTGAGATATCGAAACTCAAAAATTTGGCCCGAAAAAAAAACGACAGTGGTACCCCTTACGTTTTTTTTTTTGGGCGAAAAATTAAGTTTCTCCAATCTTCCCAAAACTCTGGATTCTGATAGAGGGGCATGAGACTTAGACCTGAGTGCAAAAATGGAGGCTCTAGCCCCTTCCAGAGCTGAGATATCGAAACTCAAAAATTCGGCCCGAAAAAAAAACGACAGTGGTACCCCTTACGTTTTTTTTTTTTTGGGCGAAAAATTAAGTTTCTCCAATCTTCCCAAAACTCTGGATTCTGATAGAGGGCCATGAGACTTAGACCTGAGTGCAAAAATGGAGGCCCTAGCCCCTTCCAGAGCTGAGATATCGAAACTCAAAAATTCGGCTCGAAAAAAAAACGACAGTGGTACCCCTTACGTTGTTTTTTTTTGGGCGAAAAATTAAGTTTCTCCAATCTTCCCAAAACTCTGGATTCTGATAGAGGGCCATGAGACTTAGACCTGAGTGCAAAAATGGAGGCTCTAGCCCCTTCCAGAGCTGAGATATCGAAACTCAAAAATTCGGCTCGAAAAAAAAACGACAGTGGTACCCCTTACGTTTTTTTTTTTTGGCCGAAAAATTAAGTTTCTCCAATCTTCCCAAAACTCTGGATTCTGATAGAGGGCCATGAGACTTAGACCTGAGTGCAAAAATGGAGGCTCTAGCCCCTTCCAGAGCTGAGATATCGAAACTCAAAAATTTGGCCCGAAAAAAAAACGACAGTGGTACCCCTTACGTTGTTTTTTTTTGGGCGAAAAATTAAGTTTCTCCAATCTTCCCAAAACTCTGGATTCTGATAGAGGGCCATGAGACTTAGACCTGAGTGCAAAAATGGAGGCTCTAGCCCCTTCCAGAGCTGAGATATCGAAACTCAAAAATTCGGCCCGAAAAAAAAAACGACAGTGGTACCCCTTACGTTTTTTTTTTTTTGGGCGAAAAATTAAGTTTCTCCAATCTTCCCAAAACTCTGGATTCTGATAGAGGGCCATGAGACTTAGACCTGAGTGCAAAAATGGAGGCTCTAACCCCTTCCAGAGCTGAGATATCGAAACTCAAAAATTTGGCCCGAAAAAAAAACGACAGTGGTACCCCTTACGTTTTTTTTTTTTGGGCGAAAAATTAAGTTTCTCCAATCTTCCCAAAACTCTGGATTCTGATAGAGGGGCATGAGACTTAGACCTGAGTGCAAAAATGGAGGCTCTAGCCCCTTCCAGAGCTGAGATATCGAAACTCAAAAATTCGGCCCGAAAAAAAAACGACAGTGGTACCCCTTACGTTTTTTTTTTTTTTGGGCGAAAAATTAAGTTTCTCCAATCTTCCCAAAACTCTGGATTCTGATAGAGGGCCATGAGACTTAGACCTGAGTGCAAAAATGGAGGCCCTAGCCCCTTCCAGAGCTGAGATATCGAAACTCAAAAATTCGGCTCGAAAAAAAAACGACAGTGGTACCCCTTACGTTGTTTTTTTTTGGGCGAAAAATTAAGTTTCTCCAATCTTCCCAAAACTCTGGATTCTGATAGAGGGCCATGAGACTTAGACCTGAGTGCAAAAATGGAGGCTCTAGCCCCTTCCAGAGCTGAGATATCGAAACTCAAAAATTCGGCCCGAAAAAAAAACGACAGTGGTACCCCTTACGTTTTTTTTTTTGGGGCGAAAAATTAAGTTTCTCCAATCTTCCCAAAACTCTGGATTCTGATAGAGGGCCATGAGACTTAGACCTGAGTGCAAAAATGGAGGCTCTAGCCCCTTCCAGAGCTGAGATATCGAAACTCAAAAATTCGTCCCGAAAAAAAAATTGACAGTGGTACCCCTTACGTTTTTTTTTTTGGGTGAAAAATTAAGTTTCTCCAATCTTCCCAAAACTCTGGATTCTGATAGAGGGCCATGAGACTTAGACCTGAGTGCAAAAATGGAGGCTCTAGCCCCTTCCAGAGCTGAGATATCGAAACTCAAAAATTCGGCCCGAAAAAAAAACGACAGTGGTACCCCTTACGTTTTTTTTTTTGGGGCGAAAAATTAAGTTTCTCCAATCTTCCCAAAACTCTGGATTCTGATAGAGGGCCATGAGACTTAGACCTGAGTGCAAAAATGGAGGCTCTAGCCCCTTCCAGAGCTGAGATATCGAAACTCAAAAATTCGTCCCGAAAAAAAAATTGACAGTGGTACCCCTTACGTTTTTTTTTTTGGGTGAAAAATTAAGTTTCTCCAATCTTCCCAAAACTCTGGATTCTGATAGAGGGCCATGAGACTTAGACCTGAGTGCAAAAATGGAGGCTCTAGCCCCTTCCAGAGCTGAGATATCGAAACTCAAAAATTCGGCCCGAAAAAAAAACGACAGTGGTACCCCTTACGTTTTTTTTTTTTTGGGCGAAAAATTAAGTTTCTCCAATCTTCCCAAAACTCTGGATTCTGATAGAGGGCCATGAGACTTAGACCTGAGTGCAAAAATGGAGGCTCTAGCCCCTTCCAGAGCTGAGATATCGAAACTCAAAAATTCGGCCCGAAAAAAAAACGACAGTGGTACCCCTTACGTTTTTTTTTTTTGGGCGAAAAATTAAGTTTCTCCAATCTTCCCAAAACTCTGGATTCTGATAGAGGGCCATGAGACTTAGACCTGAGTGCAAAAATGGAGGCTCTAGCCCCTTCCAGAGCTGAGATATCGAAACTCAAAAATTCGGCCCGAAAAAAAAAATGACAGTGGTACCCCTTACGTTTTTTTTTTTGGGTGAAAAATTAAGTTTCTCCAATCTTCCCAAAACTCTGGATTCTGATAGAGGGCCATGAGACTTAGACCTGAGTGCAAAAATGGAGGCTCTAGCCCCTTCCAGAGCTGAGATATCGAAACTCAAAAATTCGGCCCGAAAAAAAAACGACAGTGGTACCCCTTACGTTTTTTTTTTTTGGGTGAAAAATTAAGTTTCTCCAATCTTTCCAAAACTCTGGATTCTGATAGAGGGCCATGAGACTTAGACCTGAGTGCAAAAATGGAGGCTCTAACCCCTTCCAGAGCTGAGATATCGAAACTCAAAAATTCGGCCCGAAAAAAAAACGACAGTGGTACCCCTTACGTTTTTTTTTTTTGGGCGAAAAATTAAGTTTCTCCAATCTTCCCAAAACTCTGGATTCTGATAGAGGGCCATGAGACTTAGACCTGAGTGCAAAAATGGAGGCTCTAACCCCTTCCAGAGCTGAGATATCGAAACTCAAAAATTCGGCCCGAAAAAAAAACGACAGTGGTACCCCTTACGTTTTTTTTTTTGGGTGAAAAATTAAGTTTCTCCAATCTTCCCAAAACTCTGGATTCTGATAGAGGGCCATGAGACTTAGACCTGAGTGCAAAAATGGAGGCTCTAACCACTTCCAGAGCTGAAATATCGAAACTCAAAAATTCGGCCCGAAAAAAAAACGACAGTGGTACCCCTTACGTTTTTTTTTTTGTGCGAAAAATTAAGTTTCTCCAATCTTCCCAAAACTCTGGATTCTGATAGAGGGCCATGAGACTTAGACCTGAGTGCAAAAATGGAGGCTCTAGCCCCTTCCAGAGCTGAGATATCGAAACTCAAAAATTCGGCCCGAAAAAAAAAACGACAGTGGTACCCCTTACGTTTTTTTTTTTGGGCGAAAAATTTAGTTTCTCCAATCTTCCCAAAACTCTGGATTCTGATAGAGGGCCATGAGACTTAGACCTGAGTGCAAAAATGGAGGCTCTAGCCCCTTCCAGAGCTGAGATATCGAAACTCAAAAATTCGGCCCGAAAAAAAAAACGACAGTGGTACCCCTTACGTTTTTTTTTTTTTTGGGCGAAAAATTAAGTTTCTCCAATCTTCCCAAAACTCTGGATTCTGATAGAGGGCCATGAGACTTAGATCTGAGTGCAAAAATGGAGGCTCTAGCCCCTTCCAGAGCTGAGATATCGAAACTCAAAAATTCGGCCCGAAAAAAAAACGACAGTGGTACCCCTTACGTTTTTTTTTTTTGGGCGAAAAATTAAGTTTCTCCAATCTTCCCAAAACTCTGGATTCTGATAGAGGGCCATGAGACTTAGACCTGAGTGCAAAAATGGAGGCTCTAGCCCCTTCCAGAGCTGAGATATCGAAACTCAAAAATTCGGCCCGAAAAAAAAACGACAGTGGTACCCCTTACGTTTTTTTTTTTGGGCGAAAAATTAAGTTTCTCCAATCTTCCCAAAACTCTGGATTCTGATAGAGGGCCATGAGACTTAGACCTGAGTGCAAAAATGGAGGCTCTAGCCCCTTCCAGAGCTGAGATATCGAAACTCAAAAATTCGGCCCGAAAAAAAAATTGACAGTGGTACCCCTTACGTTTTTTTTTTTTGGGTGAAAAATTAAGTTTCTCCAATCTTCCCAAAACTCTGGATTCTGATAGAGGGCCATGAGACTTAGACCTGAGTGCAAAAATGGAGGCTCTAGCCCCTTCCAGAGCTGAGATATCGAAACTCAAAAATTCGGCCCGAAAAAAAAACGACAGTGGTACCCCTTACGTTTTTTTTTTTTGGGTGAAAAATTAAGTTTCTCCAATCTTCCCAAAACTCTGGATTCTGATAGAGGGCCATGAGACTTAGACCTGAGTGCAAAAATGGAGGCTCTAGCCCCTTCCAGAGCTGAGATATCGAAACTCAAAAATTCGGCCCGAAAAAAAAACGACAGTGGTACCCCTTACGTTTTTTTTTTTTTGGGCGAAAAATTAAGTTTCTCCAATCTTCCCAAAACTCTGGATTCTGATAGAGGGCCATGAGACTTAGACCTGAGTGCAAAAATGGAGGCTCTAACCCCTTCCAGAGCTGAGATATTGAAACTCAAAAATTCGGCCCGAAAAAAAAACGACAGTGGTACCCCTTACGTTTTTTTTTTTTGGGCGAAAAATTAAGTTTCACCAATCTTCCCAAAACTCTTGATTCTGATAGAGGGCCATGAGACTTAGACCTGAGTGCAAAAATGGAGGCTCTAGCCCCTTCCAGAGCTGAGATATCGAGACTCAAAAATTCGGCCCGAAAAAAAACCGACAGTGGTACCCCTTACGTTTTTTTTTTTTGGGGCGAAAAATTAAGTTTCTCCAATCTTCCCAAAACTCTGGATTCTGATAGAGGGCCATGAGACTTAGACCTGAGTGCAAAAATGGAGGCTCTAGCCCCTTTCAGAGCTGAGATATCGAAACTCAAAAATTCGGCCCGAAAAAAAAAAACGACAGTGGTACCCCTTACGTTTTTTTTTTGGGTGAAAAATTAAGTTTCTCCAATCTTCCCAAAACTCTGGATTCTGATAGAGGGCCATGAGACTTAGACCTGAGTGCAAAAATGGAGGCTCTAGCCCCTTCCAGAGCTGAGATATCGAAACTAAAAAATTCGGCCCGAAAAAAAAACGACAGTGGTACCCCTTACGTTTTTTTTTTTGGGCGAAAAATTAAGTTTCTCCAATCTTCCCAAAACTCTGGATTCTGATAGAGGGCCATGAGACTTAGACCTGAGTGCAAAAATGGAGGCTCTAGCCCCTTCCAGAGCTGAGATATCGAAACTCAAAAATTCGGCCCGAAAAAAAAAACGACAGTGGTACCCCTTACGTTTTTTTTTTTGGGTGAAAAATTAAGTTTCTCCAATCTTCCCAAAACTCTGGATTCTGATAGAGGGCCACGGGACTTAGACCTGAGTGCAAAAATTGAGGCTCTAGCCCCTTCCAGAGCTGAGATATCGAAACCCAAAAATTCGGCCCGAAAAAAAAAAACGACAGTGGTACCCCTTACGTTTTTTTTTTTGGGTGAAAAATTAAGTTTCTCCAATCTTCTCAAAACTCTGGATTCTGATAGAGGGCCATGAGACTTAGACCTGAGTGCAAAAATGGAGGCTCTAGCCCCTTCCAGAGCTGAGATATCGAAACTCAAAAATTCGGCCCGAAAAAAAAACGACAGTGGTACCCCTTACGTTTTTTTTTTTGTGCGAAAAATTAAGTTTCTCCAATCTTCCCAAAACTCTGGATTCTGATAGAGGGCCATGAGACTTAGACCTGAGTGCAAAAATGGAGGCTCTAGCCCCTTCCAGAGCCGAGATATCGAAACTCAAAAATTCGGCCCGAAAAAAAAAACGACAGTGGTACCCCTTACGTTTTTTTTTTTGGGCGAAAAATTAAGTTTCTCCAATCTTCCCAAAACTCTGGATTCTGATAGAGGGCCATGAGACTTAGACCTGAGTGCAAAAATGGAGGCTCTAGCCCCTTCCAGAGCTGAGATATCGAAACTCAAAAATTCGGCCCGAAAAAAAAAACGACAGTGGTACCCCTTACGTTTTTTTTTTTTTGGGCGAAAAATTAAGTTTCTCCAATCTTCCCAAAACTCTGGATTCTGATAGAGGGCCATGAGACTTAGATCTGAGTGCAAAAATGGAGGCTCTAGCCCCTTCCAGAGCTGAGATATCGAAACTCAAAAATTCGGCCCGAAAAAAAAACGACAGTGGTACCCCTTACGTTTTTTTTTTTTGGGCGAAAAATTAAGTTTCTCCAATCTTCCCAAAACTCTGGATTCTGATAGAGGGCCATGAGACTTAGACCTGAGTGCAAAAATGGAGGCTCTAGCCCCTTCCAGAGCTGAGATATCGAAACTCAAAAATTCGGCCCGAAAAAAAAACGACAGTGGTACCCCTTACGTTTTTTTTTTTTGGGCGAAAAATTAAGTTTCTCCAATCTTCCCAAAACTCTGGATTCTGATAGAGGGCCATGAGACTTAGACCTGAGTGCAAAAATGGAGGCTCTAGCCCCTTCCAGAGCTGAGATATCGAAACTCAAAAATTCGGCCCGAAAAAAAAATTGACAGTGGTACCCCTTACGTTTTTTTTTTTTGGGTGAAAAATTAAGTTTCTCCAATCTTCCCAAAACTCTGGATTCTGATAGAGGGCCATGAGACTTAGACCTGAGTGCAAAAATGGAGGCTCTAGCCCCTTCCAGAGCTGAGATATCGAAACTCAAAAATTCGGCCCGAAAAAAAAACGACAGTGGTACCCCTTACGTTTTTTTTTTTTGGGTGAAAAATTAAGTTTCTCCAATCTTCCCAAAACTCTGGATTCTGATAGAGGGCCATGAGACTTAGACCTGAGTGCAAAAATGGAGGCTCTAGCCCCTTCCAGAGCTGAGATATCGAAACTCAAAAATTCGGCCCGAAAAAAAAACGACAGTGGTACCCCTTACGTTTTTTTTTTTTTGGGCGAAAAATTAAGTTTCTCCAATCTTCCCAAAACTCTGGATTCTGATAGAGGGCCATGAGACTTAGACCTGAGTGCAAAAATGGAGGCTCTAACCCCTTCCAGAGCTGAGATATTGAAACTCAAAAATTCGGCCCGAAAAAAAAACGACAGTGGTACCCCTTACGTTTTTTTTTTTTGGGCGAAAAATTAAGTTTCACCAATCTTCCCAAAACTCTTGATTCTGATAGAGGGCCATGAGACTTAGACCTGAGTGCAAAAATGGAGGCTCTAGCCCCTTCCAGAGCTGAGATATCGAGACTCAAAAATTCGGCCCGAAAAAAAACCGACAGTGGTACCCCTTACGTTTTTTTTTTTTGGGGCGAAAAATTAAGTTTCTCCAATCTTCCCAAAACTCTGGATTCTGATAGAGGGCCATGAGACTTAGACCTGAGTGCAAAAATGGAGGCTCTAGCCCCTTTCAGAGCTGAGATATCGAAACTCAAAAATTCGGCCCGAAAAAAAAAAACGACAGTGGTACCCCTTACGTTTTTTTTTTGGGTGAAAAATTAAGTTTCTCCAATCTTCCCAAAACTCTGGATTCTGATAGAGGGCCATGAGACTTAGACCTGAGTGCAAAAATGGAGGCTCTAGCCCCTTCCAGAGCTGAGATATCGAAACTAAAAAATTCGGCCCGAAAAAAAAACGACAGTGGTACCCCTTACGTTTTTTTTTTTGGGCGAAAAATTAAGTTTCTCCAATCTTCCCAAAACTCTGGATTCTGATAGAGGGCCATGAGACTTAGACCTGAGTGCAAAAATGGAGGCTCTAGCCCCTTCCAGAGCTGAGATATCGAAACTCAAAAATTCGGCCCGAAAAAAAAAACGACAGTGGTACCCCTTACGTTTTTTTTTTTGGGTGAAAAATTAAGTTTCTCCAATCTTCTCAAAACTCTGGATTCTGATAGAGGGCCATGAGACTTAGACCTGAGTGCAAAAATGGAGGCTCTAGCCCCTTCCAGAGCTGAGATATCGAAACTCAAAAATTCGGCCCGAAAAAAAAATGACAGTGGTACCCCTTACGTTTTTTTTTTTTGGGCGAAAAATTAAGTTTCTCCAATCTTCCCAAAACTCTGGATTCTGATAGAGGGCCATGAGACTTAGACCTGAGTGCAAAAATGGAGGCTCTAGCCCCTTCCAGAGCTGAGATATCGAAACTCAAAAATTTGGCCCGAAAAAAAAACGACAGTGGTACCCCTTACGTTTTTTTTTTTGGGCGAAAAATTAAGTTTCTCCAATCTTCCCAAAACTCTGGATTCTGATAGAGGGCCATGAGACTTAGACCTGAGTGCAAAAATGGAGGCTCTAGCCCCTTCCAGAGCTGAGATATCGAAACTCAAAAATTCGGCTCGAAAAAAAAACGACAGTGGTACCCCTTACGTTTTTTTTTTTTTTGGCCGAAAAATTAAGTTTCTCCAATCTTCCCAAAACTCTGGATTCTGATAGAGGGCCATGAGACTTAGACCTGAGTGCAAAAATGGAGGCTCTAACCCCTTCCAGAGCTGAGATATCGAAACTCAAAAATTTGGCCCGAAAAAAAAAACGACAGTGGTACCCCTTACGTTTTTTTTTTTTGGGCGAAAAATTAAGTTTCTCCAATCTTCCCAAAACTCTGGATTCTGATAGAGGGCCATGAGACTTAGACCTGAGTGCAAAAATGGAGGCTCTAGCCCCTTCCAGAGCTGAGATATCGAAACTCAAAAATTCGGCTCGAAAAAAAAACGACAGTGGTACCCCTTACGTTTTTTTTTTTTGGCCTAAAAATTAAGTTTCTCCAATCTTCCCAAAACTCTGGATTCTGATAGAGGGCCATGAGACTTAGACCTGAGTGCAAAAATGGAGGCTCTAGCCCCTTCCAGAGCTGAGATATCGAAACTCAAAAATTCGGCTCGAAAAAAAAACGACAGTGGTACCCCTTACGTTTTTTTTTTTGGCCGAAAAATTAAGTTTCTCCAATCTTCCCAAAACTCTGGATTCTGATAGAGGGCCATGAGACTTAGACCTGAGTGCAAAAATGGAGGCTCTAGCCCCTTCCAGAGCTGAGATATCGAAACTCAAAAATTCGGCCCGAAAAAAAAAACGACAGTGGTACCCCTTACGTTTTTTTTTTTTTGGGCGAAAAATTAAGTTTCTCCAATCTTCCCAAAACTCTGGATTCTGATAGAGGGCCATGAGACTTAGACCTGAGTGCAAAAATGGAGGCTCTAACCCCTTCCAGAGCTGAGATATCGAAACTCAAAAATTTGGCCCGAAAAAAAAACGACAGTGGTACCCCTTACGTTTTTTTTTTTGGGCGAAAAATTAAGTTTCTCCAATCTTCCCAAAACTCTGGATTCTGATAGAGGGGCATGAGACTTAGACCTGAGTGCAAAAATGGAGGCTCTAGCCCCTTCCAGAGCTGAGATATCGAAACTCAAAAATTCGGCCCGAAAAAAAAACGACAGTGGTACCCCTTACGTTTTTTTTTTTTTTGGGCGAAAAATTAAGTTTCTCCAATCTTCCCAAAACTCTGGATTCTGATAGAGGGCCATGAGACTTAGACCTGAGTGCAAAAATGGAGGCCCTAGCCCCTTCCAGAGCTGAGATATCGAAACTCAAAAATTCGGCTCGAAAAAAAAACGACAGTGGTACCCCTTACGTTGTTTTTTTTTGGGCGAAAAATTAAGTTTCTCCAATCTTCCCAAAACTCTGGATTCTGATAGAGGGCCATGAGACTTAGACCTGAGTGCAAAAATGGAGGCTCTAGCCCCTTCCAGAGCTGAGATATCGAAACTCAAAAATTCGGCCCGAAAAAAAAACGACAGTGGTACCCCTTACGTTTTTTTTTTTGGGGCGAAAAATTTAGTTTCTTCAATCTTCCCAAAACTCTGGATTCTGATAGAGGGCCATGAGACTTAGACCTGAGTGCAAAAATGGAGGCTCTAGCCCCTTCCAGAGCTGAGATATCGAAACTCAAAAATTCGTCCCGAAAAAAAAATTGACAGTGGTACCCCTTACGTTTTTTTTTTTGGGTGAAAAATTAAGTTTCTCCAATCTTCCCAAAACTCTGGATTCTGATAGAGGGCCATGAGACTTAGACCTGAGTGCAAAAATGGAGGCTCTAGCCCCTTCCAGAGCTGAGATATCGAAACTCAAAAATTCGGCCCGAAAAAAAAACGACAGTGGTACCCCTTACGTTTTTTTTTTTTGGGCGAAAAATTAAGTTTCTCCAATCTTCCCAAAACTCTGGATTCTGATAGAGGGCCATGAGACTTAGACCTGAGTGCAAAAATGGAGGCTCTAGCCCCTTCCAGAGCTGAGATATCGAAACTCAAAAATTCGGCCCGAAAAAAAAAATGACAGTGGTACCCCTTACGTTTTTTTTTTTGGGTGAAAAATTAAGTTTCTCCAATCTTCCCAAAACTCTGGATTCTGATAGAGGGCCATGAGACTTAGACCTGAGTGCAAAAATGGAGGCTCTAGCCCCTTCCAGAGCTGAGATATCGAAACTCAAAAATTCGGCCCGAAAAAAAAACGACAGTGGTACCCCTTACGTTTTTTTTTTTTGGGTGAAAAATTAAGTTTCTCCAATCTTTCCAAAACTCTGGATTCTGATAGAGGGCCATGAGACTTAGACCTGAGTGCAAAAATGGAGGCTCTAACCCCTTCCAGAGCTGAGATATCGAAACTCAAAAATTCGGCCCGAAAAAAAAACGACAGTGGTACCCCTTACGTTTTTTTTTTTTGGGCGAAAAATTAAGTTTCTCCAATCTTCCCAAAACTCTGGATTCTGATAGAGGGCCATGAGACTTAGACCTGAGTGCAAAAATGGAGGCTCTAACCCCTTCCAGAGCTGAGATATCGAAACTCAAAAATTCGGCCCGAAAAAAAAACGACAGTGGTACCCCTTACGTTTTTTTTTTTTGGGTGAAAAATTAAGTTTCTCCAATCTTCCCAAAACTCTGGATTCTGATAGAGGGCCATGAGACTTAGACCTGAGTGCAAAAATGGAGGCTCTAACCACTTCCAGAGCTGAAATATCGAAACTCAAAAATTCGGCCCGAAAAAAAAACGACAGTGGTACCCCTTACGTTTTTTTTTTTGTGCGAAAAATTAAGTTTCTCCAATCTTCCCAAATCTCTGGATTCTGATAGAGGGCCATGAGACTTAGACCTGAGTGCAAAAATGGAGGCTCTAGCCCCTTCCAGAGCTGAGATATCGAAACTCAAAAATTCGGCCCGAAAAAAAAAACGACAGTGGTACCCCTTACGTTTTTTTTTTTGGGCGAAAAATTAAGTTTCTCCAATCTTCCCAAAACTCTGGATTCTGATAGAGGGCCATGAGACTTAGACCTGAGTGCAAAAATGGAGGCTCTAGCCCCTTCCAGAGCTGAGATATCGAAACTCAAAAATTCGGCCCGAAAAAAAAAACGACAGTGGTACCCCTTACGTTTTTTTTTTTTTTTGGGCGAAAAATTAAGTTTCTCCAATCTTCCCAAAACTCTGGATTCTGATAGAGGGCCATGAGACTTAGATCTGAGTGCAAAAATGGAGGCTCTAGCCCCTTCCAGAGCTGAGATATCGAAACTCAAAAATTCGGCCCGAAAAAAAAACGACAGTGGTACCCCTTACGTTTTTTTTTTTTGGGCGAAAAATTAAGTTTCTCCAATCTTCCCAAAACTCTGGATTCTGATAGAGGGCCATGAGACTTAGACCTGAGTGCAAAAATGGAGGCTCTAGCCCCTTCCAGAGCTGAGATATCGAAACTCAAAAATTCGGCCCGAAAAAAAAACGACAGTGGTACCCCTTACGTTTTTTTTTTTGGGCGAAAAATTAAGTTTCTCCAATCTTCCCAAAACTCTGGATTCTGATAGAGGGCCATGAGACTTAGACCTGAGTGCAAAAATGGAGGCTCTAGCCCCTTCCAGAGCTGAGATATCGAAACTCAAAAATTCGGCCCGAAAAAAAAATTGACAGTGGTACCCCTTACGTTTTTTTTTTTTGGGTGAAAAATTAAGTTTCTCCAATCTTCCCAAAACTCTGGATTCTGATAGAGGGCCATGAGACTTAGACCTGAGTGCAAAAATGGAGGCTCTAGCCCCTTCCAGAGCTGAGATATCGAAACTCAAAAATTCGGCCCGAAAAAAAAAACGACAGTGGTACCCCTTACGTTTTTTTTTTTGGGTGAAAAATTAAGTTTCTCCAATCTTCCCAAAACTCTGGATTCTGATAGAGGGCCATGAGACTTAGACCTGAGTGCAAAAATGGAGGCTCTAGCCCCTTCCAGAGCTGAGATATCGAAACTCAAAAATTCGGCCCGAAAAAAAAACGACAGTGGTACCCCTTACGTTTTTTTTTTTTTGGGCGAAAAATTAAGTTTCTCCAATCTTCCCAAAACTCTGGATTCTGATAGAGGGCCATGAGACTTAGACCTGAGTGCAAAAATGGAGGCTCTAACCCCTTCCAGAGCTGAGATATTGAAACTCAAAAATTCGGCCCGAAAAAAAAACGACAGTGGTACCCCTTACGTTTTTTTTTTTTGGGCGAAAAATTAAGTTTCACCAATCTTCCCAAAACTCTTGATTCTGATAGAGGGCCATGAGACTTAGACCTGAGTGCAAAAATGGAGGCTCTAGCCCCTTCCAGAGCTGAGATATCGAGACTCAAAAATTCGGCCCGAAAAAAAACCGACAGTGGTACCCCTTACGTTTTTTTTTTTTGGGGCGAAAAATTAAGTTTCTCCAATCTTCCCAAAACTCTGGATTCTGATAGAGGGCCATGAGACTTAGACCTGAGTGCAAAAATGGAGGCTCTAGCCCCTTTCAGAGCTGAGATATCGAAACTCAAAAAGTCGGCCCGAAAAAAAAAAACGACAGTGGTACCCCTTACGTTTTTTTTTTGGGTGAAAAATTAAGTTTCTCCAATCTTCCCAAAACTCTGGATTCTGATAGAGGGCCATGAGACTTAGACCTGAGTGCAAAAATGGAGGCTCTAGCCCCTTCCAGAGCTGAGATATCGAAACTAAAAAATTCGGCCCGAAAAAAAAACGACAGTGGTACCCCTTACGTTTTTTTTTTTGGGCGAAAAATTAAGTTTCTCCAATCTTCCCAAAACTCTGGATTCTGATAGAGGGCCATGAGACTTAGACCTGAGTGCAAAAATGGAGGCTCTAGCCCCTTCCAGAGCTGAGATATCGAAACTCAAAAATTCGGCCCGAAAAAAAAAACGACAGTGGTACCCCTTACGTTTTTTTTTTTGGGTGAAAAATTAAGTTTCTCCAATCTTCCCAAAACTCTGGATTCTGATAGAGGGCCACGGGACTTAGACCTGAGTGCAAAAATTGAGGCTCTAGCCCCTTCCAGAGCTGAGATATCGAAACCCAAAAATTCGGCCCGAAAAAAAAAAACGACAGTGGTACCCCTTACGTTTTTTTTTTTGGGTGAAAAATTAAGTTTCTCCAATCTTCTCAAAACTCTGGATTCTGATAGAGGGCCATGAGACTTAGACCTGAGTGCAAAAATGGAGGCTCTAGCCCCTTCCAGAGCTGAGATATCGAAACTCAAAAATTCGGCCCGAAAAAAAAATGACAGTGGTACCCCTTACGTTTTTTTTTTTGGGCGAAAAATTAAGTTTCTCCAATCTTCCCAAAACTCTGGATTCTGATAGAGGGCCATGAGACTTAGACCTGAGTGCAAAAATGGAGGCTCTAGCCCCTTCCAGAGCTGAGATATCGAAACTCAAAAATTTGGCCCGAAAAAAAAACGACAGTGGTACCCCTTACGTTTTTTTTTTTGGGCGAAAAATTAAGTTTCTCCAATCTTCCCAAAACTCTGGATTCTGATAGAGGGCCATGAGACTTAGACCTGAGTGCAAAAATGGAGGCTCTAGCCCCTTCCAGAGCTGAGATATCGAAACTAAAAAATTCGGCCCGAAAAAAAAACGACAGTGGTACCCCTTACGTTTTTTTTTTTGGGCGAAAAATTAAGTTTCTCCAATCTTCCCAAAACTCTGGATTCTGATAGAGGGCCATGAGACTTAGACCTGAGTGCAAAAATGGAGGCTCTAGCCCCTTCCAGAGCTGAGATATCGAAACTCAAAAATTCGGCCCGAAAAAAAAAACGACAGTGGTACCCCTTACGTTTTTTTTTTTGGGTGAAAAATTAAGTTTCTCCAATCTTCCCAAAACTCTGGATTCTGATAGAGGGCCACGGGACTTAGACCTGAGTGCAAAAATTGAGGCTCTAGCCCCTTCCAGAGCTGAGATATCGAAACCCAAAAATTCGGCCCGAAAAAAAAAAACGACAGTGGTACCCCTTACGTTTTTTTTTTTGGGTGAAAAATTAAGTTTCTCCAATCTTCTCAAAACTCTGGATTCTGATAGAGGGCCATGAGACTTAGACCTGAGTGCAAAAATGGAGGCTCTAGCCCCTTCCAGAGCTGAGATATCGAAACTCAAAAATTCGGCCCGAAAAAAAAATGACAGTGGTACCCCTTACGTTTTTTTTTTTTGGGCGAAAAATTAAGTTTCTCCAATCTTCCCAAAACTCTGGATTCTGATAGAGGGCCATGAGACTTAGACCTGAGTGCAAAAATGGAGGCTCTAGCCCCTTCCAGAGCTGAGATATCGAAACTCAAAAATTTGGCCCGAAAAAAAAACGACAGTGGTACCCCTTACGTTTTTTTTTTTGGGCGAAAAATTAAGTTTCTCCAATCTTCCCAAAACTCTGGATTCTGATAGAGGGCCATGAGACTTAGACCTGAGTGCAAAAATGGAGGCTCTAGCCCCTTCCAGAGCTGAGATATCGAAACTCAAAAATTCGGCTCGAAAAAAAAACGACAGTGGTACCCCTTACGTTTTTTTTTTTTTGGCCGAAAAATTAAGTTTCTCCAATCTTCCCAAAACTCTGGATTCTGATAGAGGGGCATGAGACTTAGACCTGAGTGCAAAAATGGAGGCTCTAGCCCCTTCCAGAGCTGAGATATCGAAACTCAAAAATTCGGCCCGAAAAAAAAACGACAGTGGTACCCCTTACGTTTTTTTTTTTTTTGGGCGAAAAATTAAGTTTCTCCAATCTTCCCAAAACTCTGGATTCTGATAGAGGGCCATGAGACTTAGACCTGAGTGCAAAAATGGAGGCTCTAGACCCTTCCAGAGCCGAGATATCGAAACTCAAAAATTCGGCCCGAATAAAAAATGACAGTGGTACCCCTTACGTTTTTTTTTTTGGGTGAAAAATTAAGTTTCTCCAATCTTCCCAAAACTCTGGATTCTGATAGAGGGCCATGAGACTTAGACCTGAGTGCAAAAATGGAGGCTCTAGCCCCTTCCAGAGCTGAGATATCGAAACTCAAAAATTCGGCCCGAAAAAAAAAACGACAGTGGTACCCCTTACGTTTTTTTTTTTTGGGTGAAAAATTAAGTTTCTCCAATCTTCCCAAAACTCTGGATTCTGATAGAGGGCCATGAGACTTAGACCTGAGTGCAAAAATGGAGGCTCTAGCCCCTTCCAGAGCTGAGATATCGAAACTCAAAAATTCGGCCCGAAAAAAAAACGACAGTGGTACCCCTTACGTTTTTTTTTTTTTGGGCGAAAAATTAAGTTTCTCCAATCTTCCCAAAACTCTGGATTCTGATAGAGGGCCATGAGACTTAGACCTGAGTGCAAAAATGGAGGCTCTAACCCCTTCCAGAGCTGAGATATTGAAACTCAAAAATTCGGCCCGAAAAAAAAACGACAGTGGTACCCCTTACGTTTTTTTTTTTTGGGCGAAAAATTAAGTTTCACCAATCTTCCCAAAACTCTTGATTCTGATAGAGGGCCATGAGACTTAGACCTGAGTGCAAAAATGGAGGCTCTAGCCCCTTCCAGAGCTGAGATATCGAGACTCAAAAATTCGGCCCGAAAAAAAACCGACAGTGGTACCCCTTACGTTTTTTTTTTTTGGGGCGAAAAATTAAGTTTCTCCAATCTTCCCAAAACTCTGGATTCTGATAGAGGGCCATGAGACTTAGACCTGAGTGCAAAAATGGAGGCTCTAGCCCCTTTCAGAGCTGAGATATCGAAACTCAAAAAGTCGGCCCGAAAAAAAAAAACGACAGTGGTACCCCTTACGTTTTTTTTTTGGGTGAAAAATTAAGTTTCTCCAATCTTCCCAAAACTCTGGATTCTGATAGAGGGCCATGAGACTTAGACCTGAGTGCAAAAATGGAGGCTCTAGCCCCTTCCAGAGCTGAGATATCGAAACTAAAAAATTCGGCCCGAAAAAAAAACGACAGTGGTACCCCTTACGTTTTTTTTTTTGGGCGAAAAATTAAGTTTCTCCAATCTTCCCAAAACTCTGGATTCTGATAGAGGGCCATGAGACTTAGACCTGAGTGCAAAAATGGAGGCTCTAGCCCCTTCCAGAGCTGAGATATCGAAACTCAAAAATTCGGCCCGAAAAAAAAAACGACAGTGGTACCCCTTACGTTTTTTTTTTTGGGTGAAAAATTAAGTTTCTCCAATCTTCCCAAAACTCTGGATTCTGATAGAGGGCCACGGGACTTAGACCTGAGTGCAAAAATTGAGGCTCTAGCCCCTTCCAGAGCTGAGATATCGAAACCCAAAAATTCGGCCCGAAAAAAAAAAACGACAGTGGTACCCCTTACGTTTTTTTTTTTGGGTGAAAAATTAAGTTTCTCCAATCTTCTCAAAACTCTGGATTCTGATAGAGGGCCATGAGACTTAGACCTGAGTGCAAAAATGGAGGCTCTAGCCCCTTCCAGAGCTGAGATATCGAAACTCAAAAATTCGGCCCGAAAAAAAAATGACAGTGGTACCCCTTACGTTTTTTTTTTTGGGCGAAAAATTAAGTTTCTCCAATCTTCCCAAAACTCTGGATTCTGATAGAGGGCCATGAGACTTAGACCTGAGTGCAAAAATGGAGGCTCTAGCCCCTTCCAGAGCTGAGATATCGAAACTCAAAAATTTGGCCCGAAAAAAAAACGACAGTGGTACCCCTTACGTTTTTTTTTTTGGGCGAAAAATTAAGTTTCTCCAATCTTCCCAAAACTCTGGATTCTGATAGAGGGCCATGAGACTTAGACCAGAGTGCAAAAATGGAGGCTCTAGCCCCTTCCAGAGCTGAGATATCGAAACTAAAAAATTCGGCCCGAAAAAAAAACGACAGTGGTACCCCTTACGTTTTTTTTTTTGGGCGAAAAATTAAGTTTCTCCAATCTTCCCAAAACTCTGGATTCTGATAGAGGGCCATGAGACTTAGACCTGAGTGCAAAAATGGAGGCTCTAGCCCCTTCCAGAGCTGAGATATCGAAACTCAAAAATTCGGCCCGAAAAAAAAAACGACAGTGGTACCCCTTACGTTTTTTTTTTTGGGTGAAAAATTAAGTTTCTCCAATCTTCCCAAAACTCTGGATTCTGATAGAGGGCCACGGGACTTAGACCTGAGTGCAAAAATTGAGGCTCTAGCCCCTTCCAGAGCTGAGATATCGAAACCCAAAAATTCGGCCCGAAAAAAAAAAACGACAGTGGTACCCCTTACGTTTTTTTTTTTGGGTGAAAAATTAAGTTTCTCCAATCTTCTCAAAACTCTGGATTCTGATAGAGGGCCATGAGACTTAGACCTGAGTGCAAAAATGGAGGCTCTAGCCCCTTCCAGAGCTGAGATATCGAAACTCAAAAATTCGGCCCGAAAAAAAAATGACAGTGGTACCCCTTACGTTTTTTTTTTTTGGGCGAAAAATTAAGTTTCTCCAATCTTCCCAAAACTCTGGATTCTGATAGAGGGCCATGAGACTTAGACCTGAGTGCAAAAATGGAGGCTCTAGCCCCTTCCAGAGCTGAGATATCGAAACTCAAAAATTTGGCCCGAAAAAAAAACGACAGTGGTACCCCTTACGTTTTTTTTTTTGGGCGAAAAATTAAGTTTCTCCAATCTTCCCAAAACTCTGGATTCTGATAGAGGGCCATGAGACTTAGACCTGAGTGCAAAAATGGAGGCTCTAGCCCCTTCCAGAGCTGAGATATCGAAACTCAAAAATTCGGCTCGAAAAAAAAACGACAGTGGTACCCCTTACGTTTTTTTTTTTTTGGCCGAAAAATTAAGTTTCTCCAATCTTCCCAAAACTCTGGATTCTGATAGAGGGGCATGAGACTTAGACCTGAGTGCAAAAATGGAGGCTCTAGCCCCTTCCAGAGCTGAGATATCGAAACTCAAAAATTCGGCCCGAAAAAAAAACGACAGTGGTACCCCTTACGTTTTTTTTTTTTTTGGGCGAAAAATTAAGTTTCTCCAATCTTCCCAAAACTCTGGATTCTGATAGAGGGCCATGAGACTTAGACCTGAGTGCAAAAATGGAGGCTCTAGACCCTTCCAGAGCCGAGATATCGAAACTCAAAAATTCGGCCCGAATAAAAAATGACAGTGGTACCCCTTACGTTTTTTTGGGGGCGAAAAATTAAGTTTCTCCAATCTTCCCAAAACTCTGGATTCTGATAGAGGGCCATGAGACTTAGATCTGAGTGCAAAAATTGAGGCTCTAGCCCCTTCCAGAGCTGAGATATCGAAACTCAAAAATTCGGCCCGAAAAAAAAACGACAGTGGTACCCCTTACGTTTTTTTTTTTGGGTGAAAAATTAAGTTTCTCCAATCTTCCCAAAACTCTGGATTCTGATAGAGGGCCATGAGACTTAGATCTGAGTGCAAAAATTGAGGCTCTAGCCCCTTCCAGAGCTGAGATATCGAAACTCAAAAATTCGGCCCGAAAAAAAAAACGACAGTGGTACCCCTTACGTTTTTTTTTTTGGGTGAAAAATTAAGTTTCTCCAATCTTCCCAAAACTCTGGATTCTGATAGAGGGCCATGAGACTTAGACCTGAGTGCAAAAATGGAGGCTCTAGCCCCTTCCAGAGCTGAGATATCGAAACTCAAAAATTCGGCCTGAAAAAAAAAACGACAGTGGTACCCCTTACGTTTTTTTTTTTTGGGCGAAAAATTAAGTTTCTCCAATCTTCCCAAAACTCTGGATTCTGATAGAGGGCCATGAGACTTAGACCTGAGTGCAAAAATGGAGGCTCTAGCCCCTTCCAGAGCTGAGATATCGAAACTCAAAAATTCGGCCCGAAAAAAAAACGACAGTGGTACCCCTTACGTTTTTTTTTTTGGGCGAAAAATTAAGTTTCTCCAATCTTCCCAAAACTCTGGATTTTGATAGAGGGCCATGAGACTTAGACCTGAGTGCAAAAATGGAGGCTCTAACCCCTTCCAGAGCTGAGATATCGAAACTCAAAAATTCGGCCCGAAAAAAAAAACGACAGTGGTACCCCTTACGTTTTTTTTTTTGGGCGAAAAATTAAGTTTCTCCAATCTTCCCAAAACTCTGGATTCTGATAGAGGGCCATGAGACTTAGACCTGAGTGCAAAAATGGAGGCTCTAGTCCCTTCCAGAGCTGAGATATCGAAACTCAAAAATTCGGCCCGAAAAAAAAAACGACAGTGGTACCCCTTACGTTTTTTTTTTTTTTGGCGAAAAATTAAGTTTCTCCAATCTTCCCAAAACTCTGGATTCTGATAGAGGGCCATGAGACTTAGACCTGAGTGCAAAAATGGAGGCTCTAGCCCCTTCCAGAGCTGAGATATCGAAACTCAAAAATTCGGCCCGAAAAAAAAAACGACAGTGGTACCCCTTACGTTTTTTTTTTTTGGGCGAAAAATTAAGTTTCTCCAATCTTCCCAAACTCTGGATTCTGATAGAGGGCCATGAGACTTAGACCTGAGTGCAAAAATGGAGGCTCTAACCCCTTCCAGAGCTGAGATATCGAAACTCAAAAATTCGGCCCGAAAAAAAAACGACAGTGGTACCCCTTACATTTTTTTTTGGGCGAAAAATTAAGTTTCTCCAATCTTCCCAAAACTCTGGATTCCGATAGAGGGCCATGAGACAGACCTGAGTGCAACAATGGAGGCTCTAGCCCCTTCCAGAGCTGAGAAATCGAAACTCAAAAATTCGGCCCGAAAAAAAAACGACAGTGGTACCCCTTACGTTTTTTTTTTTTGGGTGAAAAATTAAGTTTCTCCAATCTTCCCAAAACTCTGGATTCTGATAGAGGGCCATGAGACTTAGACCTGAGTGCAAAAATGGAGGCTCTAGCCCCTTCCAGAGCTGAGATATCGAAACTCAAAAATTCGGCCCGAAAAAAAAAAACGACAGTGGTACCCCTTACGTTTTTTTTTTTTTTGGGCAAAAAATTAAGTTTCTCCAATCTTCCCAAAACTCTGGATTCTGATAGAGGGCCATGAGACTTAGACCTGAGTGCAAAAATGGAGGCTCTAGCCCCTTCCAGAGCTGAGATATCGAAACTCAAAAATTTGGCACGAAAAAAAAACGACAGTGGTACCCCTTACGTTTTTTTTTTTTGGGTGAAAAATTAAGTTTCTCCAATCTTCCCAAAACTCTGGATTCTGATAGAGGGCCATGAGACTTAGACCTGAGTGCAAAAATGGAGGCTCTAGCCCCTTCCAGAGCTGAGATATCGAAACTCAAAAATTCGGCCCGAAAAAAAAACGACAGTGGTACCCCTTACGTTTTTTTTTTTTGGGTGAAAAATTAAGTTTCTCCAATCTTCCCAAAACTCTGGATTCTGATAGAGGGCCATGAGACTTAGACCTGAGTGCAAAAATGGAGGCTCTAGCCCCTTCCAGAGCTGAGATATCGAAACTCAAAAATTCGGCCCGAAAAAAAAACGACAGTGGTACCCCTTACGTTTTTTTTTTTTGGGTGAAAAATTAAGTTTCTCCAATCTTCCCAAAACTCTGGATTCTGATAGAGGGCCATGAGACTTAGACCTGAGTGCAAAAATGGAGGCTCTAGCCCCTTCCAGAGCTGAGATATCGAAACTCAAAAATTCGGCCCGAAAAAAAAACGACAGTGGTACCCCTTACGTTTTTTTTTTTGGGCGAAAAATTAAGTTTCTCCAATCTTCCCAAAACTCTGGATTCTGATAGAGGGCCATGAGACTTAGACCTGAGTGCAAAAATGGAGGCTCTAGCCCCTTCCAGAGCTGAGATATCGAAACTCAAAAATTCGGCCCGAAAAAAAAACGACAGTGGTACCCCTTACGTTTTTTTTTTTGGGGCGAAAAATTAAGTTTCTCCAATCTTCCCAAAACTCTGGATTCTGATAGAGGGCCATGAGACTTAGACCTGAGTGCAAAAATGGAGGCTCTAGCCCCTTCCAGAGCTGAGATATCGAAACTCAAAAATTCGGCCCGAAAAAAAAACGACAGTGGTACCCCTTACGTTTTTTTTTTGGGGCAAAAAATTAAGTTTCTCCAATCTTCCCAAAACTCTGGATTCTGATAGAGGGCCATGAGACTTAGACCTGAGTGCAAAAATGGAGGCTCTAGCCCCTTCCAGAGCTGAGATATCGAAACTCAAAAATTCGGCCCGAAAAAAAAACGACAGTGGTACCCCTTACGTTTTTTTTTTTTTTGGGCGAAAAATTAAGTTTCTCCAATCTTCCCAAAACTCTGGATTCTGATAGAGGGCCATGAGACTTAGACCTGAGTGCAAAAATGGAGGCTCTAGCCCCTTCCAGAGCTGAGATATCGAAACTCAAAAATTCGGCCCGAAAAAAAAACGACAGTGGTACCCCTTACGTTTTTTTTTTTTGGGCGAAAAATTAAGTTTCTCCAATCTTCCCAAAACTCTGGATTCTGATAGAGGGCCCTGAGACTTAGACCTGAGTGCAAAAATGGAGGCTCTAGCCCCTTCCAGAGCTGAGATATCGAAACTCAAAAATTCGGCCCGAAAAAAAAACGACAGTGGTACCCCTTACGTTTTTTTTTTTTTTTGGGCGAAAAATTAAGTTTCTCCAATCTTCCCAAAACTCTGGATTCTGATAGAGGGCCATGAGACTTAGACCTGAGTGCAAAAATGGAGGCTCTAGCCCCTTCCAGAGCTGAGATATCGAAACTCAAAAATTCGGCCCGAAAAAAAAACGACAGTGGTACCCCTTACGTTTTTTTTTTTTTGGGCGAAAAATTAAGTTTCTCCAATCTTCCCAAAACTCTGGATTCTGATAGAGGGCCCTGAGACTTAGACCTGAGTGCAAAAATGGAGGCTCTAGCCCCTTCCAGAGCTGAGATATCGAAACTCAAAAATTCGGCCCGAAAAAAAAACGACAGTGGTACCCCTTACGTTTTTTTTTTTTTTGGGCGAAAAATTAAGTTTCTCCAATCTTCCCAAAACTCTGGATTCTGATAGAGGGCCATGAGACTTAGACCTGAGTGCAAAAATGGAGGCTCTAGCCCCTTCCAGAGCTGAGATATCGAAACTCAAAAATTCGGCCCGAAAAAAAAACGACAGTGGTACCCCTTAAGTTTTTTTTTTTTGGGCGAAAAATTAAGTTTCTCCAATCTTCCCAAAACTCTGGATTCTGATAGAGGGCCCTGAGACTTAGACCTGAGTGCAAAAATGGAGGCTCTAGCCCCTTCCAGAGCTGAGATATCGAAACTCAAAAATTCGGCCCGAAAAAAAAACGACAGTGGTACCCCTTACGTTTTTTTTTTTTGGGCGAAAAATTAAGTTTCTCCAATCTTCCCAAAACTCTGGATTCTGATAGAGGGCCATGAGACTTAGACCTGAGTGCAAAAATGGAGGCTCTAACCCCTTCCAGAGCTGAGATATCGAAACTCAAAAATTCGGCCCGAAAAAAAAACGACAGTGGTACCCCTTACGTTTTTTTTTGGGCGAAAAATTAAGTTTCTCCAATCTTCCCAAAACTCTGGATTCTGATAGAGGGCCATGAGACTTAGATCTGAGTGCAAAAATTGAGGCTCTAGCCCCTTCCAGAGCTGAGATATCGAAACTCAAAAATTCGGCCCGAAAAAAAAAAACGACAGTGGTACCCCTTACGTTTTTTTTTTTTTTGGGCAAAAAATTAAGTTTCTCCAATCTTCCCAAAACTCTGGATTCTGATAGAGGGCCATGAGACTTAGACCTGAGTGCAAAAATGGAGGCTCTAGCCCCTTCCAGAGCTGAGATATCGAAACTCAAAAATTTGGCACGAAAAAAAAACGACAGTGGTACCCCTTACGTTTTTTTTTTTTTGGGCAAAAAATTAAGTTTCTCCAATCTTCCCAAAACTCTGGATTCTGATAGAGGGCCATGAGACTTAGACCTGAGTGCAAAAATGGAGGCTCTAGCCCCTTCCAGAGCTGAGATATCGAAACTCAAAAATTCGGCCCGAAAAAAAAACGACAGTGGTACCCCTTACGTTTTTTTTTTTGGGCGAAAAATTAAGTTTCTCCAATCTTCCCAAAACTCTGGATTTTGATAGAGGGCCATGAGACTTAGACCTGAGTGCAAAAATGGAGGCTCTAACCCCTTCCAGAGCTGAGATATCGAAACTCAAAAATTCGGCCCGAAAAAAAAAACGACAGTGGTACCCATTACGTTTTTTTTTTTGGGCGAAAAATTAAGTTTCTCCAATCTTCCCAAAACTCTGGATTCTGATAGAGGGCCATGAGACTTAGACCTGAGTGCAAAAATGGAGGCTCTAGTCCCTTCCAGAGCTGAGATATCGAAACTCAAAAATTCGGCCCGAAAAAAAAACGACAGTGGTACCCCTTACGTTTTTTTTTTTTTGGCGAAAAATTAAGTTTCTCCAATCTTCCCAAAACTCTGGATTCTGATAGAGGGCCATGAGACTTAGACCTGAGTGCAAAAATGGAGGCTCTAGCCCCTTCCAGAGCTGAGATATCGAAACTCAAAAATTTGGCCCGAAAAAAAAAACGACAGTGGTACCCCTTACGTTTTTTTTTTTTGGGCGAAAAATTAAGTTTCTCCAATCTTCCCAAACTCTGGATTCTGATAGAGGGCCATGAGACTTAGACCTGAGTGCAAAAATGGAGGCTCTAACCCCTTCCAGAGCTGAGATATCGAAACTCAAAAATTCGGCCCGAAAAAAAAACGACAGTGGTACCCCTTACATTTTTTTTTTGGGCGAAAAATTAAGTTTCTCCAATCTTCCCAAAACTCTGGATTCCGATAGAGGGCCATGAGACAGACCTGAGTGCAACAATGGAGGCTCTAGCCCCTTCCAGAGCTGAGAAATCGAAACTCAAAAATTCGGCCCGAAAAAAAAACGACAGTGGTACCCCTTACGTTTTTTTTTTTTGGGTGAAAAATTAAGTTTATCCAATCTTCCCAAAACTCTGGATTCTGATAGAGGGCCATGAGACTTAGACCTGAGTGCAAAAATGGAGGCTCTAGCCCCTTCCAGAGCTGAGATATCGAAACTCAAAAATTCGGCCCGAAAAAAAAAAACGACAGTGGTACCCCTTACGTTTTTTTTTTTTTTGGGCAAAAAATTAAGTTTCTCCAATCTTCCCAAAACTCTGGATTCTGATAGAGGGCCATGAGACTTAGACCTGAGTGCAAAAATGGAGGCTCTAGCCCCTTCCAGAGCTGAGATATCGAAACTCAAAAATTTGGCACGAAAAAAAAACGACAGTGGTACCCCTTACGTTTTTTTTTTTTGGGTGAAAAATTAAGTTTCTCCAATCTTCCCAAAACTCTGGATTCTGATAGAGGGCCATGAGACTTAGACCTGAGTGCAAAAATGGAGGCTCTAGCCCCTTCCAGAGCTGAGATATCGAAACTCAAAAATTCGGCCCGAAAAAAAAACGACAGTGGTACCCCTTACGTTTTTTTTTTTTGGGTGAAAAATTAAGTTTCTCCAATCTTCCCAAAACTCTGGATTCTGATAGAGGGCCATGAGACTTAGACCTGAGTGCAAAAATGGAGGCTCTAGCCCCTTCCAGAGCTGAGATATCGAAACTCAAAAATTCGGCCCGAAAAAAAAACGACAGTGGTACCCCTTACGTTTTTTTTTTTTGGGTGAAAAATTAAGTTTCTCCAATCTTCCCAAAACTCTGGATTCTGATAGAGGGCCATGAGACTTAGACCTGAGTGCAAAAATGGAGGCTCTAGCCCCTTCCAGAGCTGAGATATCGAAACTCAAAAATTCGGCCCGAAAAAAAAACGACAGTGGTACCCCTTACGTTTTTTTTTTTGGGCGAAAAATTAAGTTTCTCCAATCTTCCCAAAACTCTGGATTCTGATAGAGGGCCATGAGACTTAGACCTGAGTGCAAAAATGGAGGCTCTAGCCCCTTCCAGAGCTGAGATATCGAAACTCAAAAATTCGGCCCGAAAAAAAAACGACAGTGGTACCCCTTACGTTTTTTTTTTTGGGGCGAAAAATTAAGTTTCTCCAATCTTCCCAAAACTCTGGATTCTGATAGAGGGCCATGAGACTTAGACCTGAGTGCAAAAATGGAGGCTCTAGCCCCTTCCAGAGCTGAGATATCGAAACTCAAAAATTCGGCCCGAAAAAAAAACGAAAGTGGTACCCCTTACGTTTTTTTTTTGGGGCAAAAAATTAAGTTTCTCCAATCTTCCCAAAACTCTGGATTCTGATAGAGGACCATGAGACTTAGACCTGAGTGCAAAAATGGAGGCTCTAGCCCCTTCCAGAGCTGAGATATCGAAACTCAAAAATTCGGCCCGAAAAAAAAACGACAGTGGTACCCCTTACGTTTTTTTTTTTTTTTGGGCGAAAAATTAAGTTTCTCCAATCTTCCCAAAACTCTGGATTCTGATAGAGGGCCATGAGACTTAGACCTGAGTGCAAAAATGGAGGCTCTAGCCCCTTCCAGAGCTGAGATATCGAAACTCAAAAATTCGGCCCGAAAAAAAAACGACAGTGGTACCCCTTACGTTTTTTTTTTTTGGGCGAAAAATTAAGTTTCTCCAATCTTCCCAAAACTCTGGATTCTGATAGAGGGCCCTGAGACTTAGACCTGAGTGCAAAAATGGAGGCTCTAGCCCCTTCCAGAGCTGAGATATCGAAACTCAAAAATTCGGCCCGAAAAAAAAACGACAGTGGTACCCCTTACGTTTTTTTTTTTTTTGGGCGAAAAATTAAGTTTCTCCAATCTTCCCAAAACTCTGGATTCTGATAGAGGGCCATGAGACTTAGACCTGAGTGCAAAAATGGAGGCTCTAGCCCCTTCCAGAGCTGAGATATCGAAACTCAAAAATTCGGCCCGAAAAAAAAACGACAGTGGTACCCCTTACGTTTTTTTTTTTTTGGGCGAAAAATTAAGTTTCTCCAATCTTCCCAAAACTCTGGATTCTGATAGAGGGCCCTGAGACTTAGACCTGAGTGCAAAAATGGAGGCTCTAGCCCCTTCCAGAGCTGAGATATCGAAACTCAAAAATTCGGCCCGAAAAAAAAACGACAGTGGTACCCCTTACGTTTTTTTTTTTTTTTGGGCGAAAAATTAAGTTTCTCCAATCTTCCCAAAACTCTGGATTCTGATAGAGGGCCATGAGACTTAGACCTGAGTGCAAAAATGGAGGCTCTAGCCCCTTCCAGAGCTGAGATATCGAAACTCAAAAATTCGGCCCGAAAAAAAAACGACAGTGGTACCCCTTACGTTTTTTTTTTTTGGGCGAAAAATTAAGTTTCTCCAATCTTCCCAAAACTCTGGATTCTGATAGAGGGCCCTGAGACTTAGACCTGAGTGCAAAAATGGAGGCTCTAGCCCCTTCCAGAGCTGAGATATCGAAACTCAAAAATTCGGCCCGAAAAAAAAACGACAGTGGTACCCCTTACGTTTTTTTTTTTTTGGGCGAAAAATTAAGTTTCTCCAATCTTCCCAAAACTCTGGATTCTGATAGAGGGCCATGAGACTTAGACCTGAGTGCAAAAATGGAGGCTCTAACCCCTTCCAGAGCTGAGATATCGAAACTCAAAAATTCGGCCCGAAAAAAAAACGACAGTGGTACCCCTTACGTTTTTTTTTGGGCGAAAAATTAAGTTTCTCCAATCTTCCCAAAACTCTGGATTCTGATAGAGGGCCATGAGACTTAGATCTGAGTGCAAAAATTGAGGCTCTAGCCCCTTCCAGAGCTGAGATATCGAAACTCAAAAATTCGGCCCGAAAAAAAAAACGACAGTGGTACCCCTTACGTTTTTTTTTTTTTGGGCAAAAAATTAAGTTTCTCCAATCTTCCCAAAACTCTGGATTCTGATAGAGGGCCATGAGACTTAGACCTGAGTGCAAAAATGGAGGCTCTAGCCCCTTCCAGAGCTGAGATATCGAAACTCAAAAATTTGGCACGAAAAAAAAACGACAGTGGTACCCCTTACGTTTTTTTTTTTTTGGGCAAAAAATTAAGTTTCTCCAATCTTCCCAAAACTCTGGATTCTGATAGAGGGCCATGAGACTTAGACCTGAGTGCAAAAATGGAGGCTCTAGCCCCTTCCAGAGCTGAGATATCGAAACTCAAAAATTCGGCCCGAAAAAAAAACGACAGTGGTACCCCTTACGTTTTTTTTTTTGGGCGAAAAATTAAGTTTCTCCAATCTTCCCAAAACTCTGGATTTTGATAGAGGGCCATGAGACTTAGACCTGAGTGCAAAAATGGAGGCTCTAACCCCTTCCAGAGCTGAGATATCGAAACTCAAAAATTCGGCCCGAAAAAAAAAACGACAGTGGTACCCATTACGTTTTTTTTTTTGGGCGAAAAATTAAGTTTCTCCAATCTTCCCAAAACTCTGGATTCTGATAGAGGGCCATGAGACTTAGACCTGAGTGCAAAAATGGAGGCTCTAGTCCCTTCCAGAGCTGAGATATCGAAACTCAAAAATTCGGCCCGAAAAAAAAACGACAGTGGTACCCCTTACGTTTTTTTTTTTTTGGCGAAAAATTAAGTTTCTCCAATCTTCCCAAAACTCTGGATTCTGATAGAGGGCCATGAGACTTAGACCTGAGTGCAAAAATGGAGGCTCTAGCCCCTTCCAGAGCTGAGATATCGAAACTCAAAAATTTGGCCCGAAAAAAAAAACGACAGTGGTACCCCTTACGTTTTTTTTTTTTTGGGCGAAAAATTAAGTTTCTCCAATCTTCCCAAACTCTGGATTCTGATAGAGGGCCATGAGACTTAGACCTGAGTGCAAAAATGGAGGCTCTAACCCCTTCCAGAGCTGAGATATCGAAACTCAAAAATTCGGCCCGAAAAAAAAACGACAGTGGTACCCCTTACATTTTTTTTTTGGGCGAAAAATTAAGTTTCTCCAATCTTCCCAAAACTCTGGATTCCGATAGAGGGCCATGAGACAGACCTGAGTGCAACAATGGAGGCTCTAGCCCCTTCCAGAGCTGAGAAATCGAAACTCAAAAATTCGGCCCGAAAAAAAAACGACAGTGGTACCCCTTACGGTTTTTTTTTTTGGGTGAAAAATTAAGTTTATCCAATCTTCCCAAAACTCTGGATTCTGATAGAGGGCCATGAGACTTAGACCTGAGTGCAAAAATGGAGGCTCTAGCCCCTTCCAGAGCTGAGATATCGAAACTCAAAAATTCGGCCCGAAAAAAAAAAACGACAGTGGTACCCCTTACGTTTTTTTTTTTTTGGGCAAAAAATTAAGTTTCTCCAATCTTCCCAAAACTCTGGATTCTGATAGAGGGCCATGAGACTTAGACCTGAGTGCAAAAATGGAGGCTCTAGCCCCTTCCAGAGCTGAGATATCGAAACTCAAAAATTTGGCACGAAAAAAAAACGACAGTGGTACCCCTTACGTTTTTTTTTTTTGGGTGAAAAATTAAGTTTCTCCAATCTTCCCAAAACTCTGGATTCTGATAGAGGGCCATGAGACTTAGACCTGAGTGCAAAAATGGAGGCTCTAGCCCCTTCCAGAGCTGAGATATCGAAACTCAAAAATTCGGCCCGAAAAAAAAACGACAGTGGTACCCCTTACGTTTTTTTTTTTTGGGTGAAAAATTAAGTTTCTCCAATCTTCCCAAAACTCTGGATTCTGATAGAGGGCCATGAGACTTAGACCTGAGTGCAAAAATGGAGGCTCTAGCCCCTTCCAGAGCTGAGATATCGAAACTCAAAAATTCGGCCCGAAAAAAAAACGACAGTGGTACCCCTTACGTTTTTTTTTTTTGGGTGAAAAATTAAGTTTCTCCAATCTTCCCAAAACTCTGGATTCTGATAGAGGGCCATGAGACTTAGACCTGAGTGCAAAAATGGAGGCTCTAGCCCCTTCCAGAGCTGAGATATCGAAACTCAAAAATTCGGCCCGAAAAAAAAACGACAGTGGTACCCCTTACGTTTTTTTTTTTGGGCGAAAAATTAAGTTTCTCCAATCTTCCCAAAACTCTGGATTCTGATAGAGGGCCATGAGACTTAGACCTGAGTGCAAAAATGGAGGCTCTAGCCCCTTCCAGAGCTGAGATATCGAAACTCAAAAATTCGGCCCGAAAAAAAAACGACAGTGGTACCCCTTACGTTTTTTTTTTTGGGGCGAAAAATTAAGTTTCTCCAATCTTCCCAAAACTCTGGATTCTGATAGAGGGCCATGAGACTTAGACCTGAGTGCAAAAATGGAGGCTCTAGCCCCTTCCAGAGCTGAGATATCGAAACTCAAAAATTCGGCCCGAAAAAAAAACGACAGTGGTACCCCTTACGTTTTTTTTTTGGGGCAAAAAATTAAGTTTCTCCAATCTTCCCAAAACTCTGGATTCTGATAGAGGGCCATGAGACTTAGACCTGAGTGCAAAAATGGAGGCTCTAGCCCCTTCCAGAGCTGAGATATCGAAACTCAAAAATTCGGCCCGAAAAAAAAACGACAGTGGTACCCCTTACGTTTTTTTTTTTTTTGGGCGAAAAATTAAGTTTCTCCAATCTTCCCAAAACTCTGGATTCTGATAGAGGGCCATGAGACTTAGACCTGAGTGCAAAAATGGAGGCTCTAGCCCCTTCCAGAGCTGAGATATCGAAACTCAAAAATTTGGCACGAAAAAAAAACGACAGTGGTACCCCTTACGTTTTTTTTTTTTGGGTGAAAAATTAAGTTTCTCCAATCTTCCCAAAACTCTGGATTCTGATAGAGGGCCATGAGACTTAGACCTGAGTGCAAAAATGGAGGCTCTAGCCCCTTCCAGAGCTGAGATATCGAAACTCAAAAATTCGGCCCGAAAAAAAAACGACAGTGGTACCCCTTACGTTTTTTTTTTTTGGGTGAAAAATTAAGTTTCTCCAATCTTCCCAAAACTCTGGATTCTGATAGAGGGCCATGAGACTTAGACCTGAGTGCAAAAATGGAGGCTCTAGCCCCTTCCAGAGCTGAGATATCGAAACTCAAAAATTCGGCCCGAAAAAAAAACGACAGTGGTACCCCTTACGTTTTTTTTTTTTGGGTGAAAAATTAAGTTTCTCCAATCTTCCCAAAACTCTGGATTCTGATAGAGGGCCATGAGACTTAGACCTGAGTGCAAAAATGGAGGCTCTAGCCCCTTCCAGAGCTGAGATATCGAAACTCAAAAATTCGGCCCGAAAAAAAAACGACAGTGGTACCCCTTACGTTTTTTTTTTTGGGCGAAAAATTAAGTTTCTCCAATCTTCCCAAAACTCTGGATTCTGATAGAGGGCCATGAGACTTAGACCTGAGTGCAAAAATGGAGGCTCTAGCCCCTTCCAGAGCTGAGATATCGAAACTCAAAAATTCGGCCCGAAAAAAAAACGACAGTGGTACCCCTTACGTTTTTTTTTTTGGGGCGAAAAATTAAGTTTCTCCAATCTTCCCAAAACTCTGGATTCTGATAGAGGGCCATGAGACTTAGACCTGAGTGCAAAAATGGAGGCTCTAGCCCCTTCCAGAGCTGAGATATCGAAACTCAAAAATTCGGCCCGAAAAAAAAACGACAGTGGTACCCCTTACGTTTTTTTTTGGGGCAAAAAATTAAGTTTCTCCAATCTTCCCAAAACTCTGGATTCTGATAGAGGGCCATGAGACTTAGACCTGAGTGCAAAAATGGAGGCTCTAGCCCCTTCCAGAGCTGAGATATCGAAACTCAAAAATTCGGCCCGAAAAAAAAACGACAGTGGTACCCCTTACGTTTTTTTTTTTTTTGGGCGAAAAATTAAGTTTCTCCAATCTTCCCAAAACTCTGGATTCTGATAGAGGGCCATGAGACTTAGACCTGAGTGCAAAAATGGAGGCTCTAGCCCCTTCCAGAGCTGAGATATCGAAACTCAAAAATTCGGCCCGAAAAAAAAACGACAGTGGTACCCCTTACGTTTTTTTTTTTTGGGCGAAAAATTAAGTTTCTCCAATCTTCCCAAAACTCTGGATTCTGATAGAGGGCCCTGAGACTTAGACCTGAGTGCAAAAATGGAGGCTCTAGCCCCTTCCAGAGCTGAGATATCGAAACTCAAAAATTCGGCCCGAAAAAAAAACGACAGTGGTACCCCTTACGTTTTTTTTTTTTTTTGGGCGAAAAATTAAGTTTCTCCAATCTTCCCAAAACTCTGGATTCTGATAGAGGGCCATGAGACTTAGACCTGAGTGCAAAAATGGAGGCTCTAGCCCCTTCCAGAGCTGAGATATCGAAACTCAAAAATTCGGCCCGAAAAAAAAACGACAGTGGTACCCCTTACGTTTTTTTTTTTTGGGCGAAAAATTAAGTTTCTCCAATCTTCCCAAAACTCTGGATTCTGATAGAGGGCCCTGAGACTTAGACCTGAGTGCAAAAATGGAGGCTCTAGCCCCTTCCAGAGCTGAGATATCGAAACTCAAAAATTCGGCCCGAAAAAAAAACGACAGTGGTACCCCTTACGTTTTTTTTTTTTTTGGGCGAAAAATTAAGTTTCTCCAATCTTCCCAAAACTCTGGATTCTGATAGAGGGCCATGAGACTTAGACCTGAGTGCAAAAATGGAGGCTCTAGCCCCTTCCAGAGCTGAGATATCGAAACTCAAAAATTCGGCCCGAAAAAAAAACGACAGTGGTACCCCTTACGTTTTTTTTTTTTGGGCGAAAAATTAAGTTTCTCCAATCTTCCCAAAACTCTGGATTCTGATAGAGGGCCCTGAGACTTAGACCTGAGTGCAAAAATGGAGGCTCTAGCCCCTTCCAGAGCTGAGATATCGAAACTCAAAAATTCGGCCCGAAAAAAAAACGACAGTGGTACCCCTTACGTTTTTTTTTTTTGGGCGAAAAATTAAGTTTCTCCAATCTTCCCAAAACTCTGGATTCTGATAGAGGGCCATGAGACTTAGACCTGAGTGCAAAAATGGAGGCTCTAACCCCTTCCAGAGCTGAGATATCGAAACTCAAAAATTCGGCCCGAAAAAAAAACGACAGTGGTACCCCTTACGTTTTTTTTTGGGCGAAAAATTAAGTTTCTCCAATCTTCCCAAAACTCTGGATTCTGATAGAGGGCCATGAGACTTAGATCTGAGTGCAAAAATTGAGGCTCTAGCCCCTTCCAGAGCTGAGATATCGAAACTCAAAAATTCGGCCCGAAAAAAAAAAACGACAGTGGTACCCCTTACGTTTTTTTTTTTTTTGGGCAAAAAATTAAGTTTCTCCAATCTTCCCAAAACTCTGGATTCTGATAGAGGGCCATGAGACTTAGACCTGAGTGCAAAAATGGAGGCTCTAGCCCCTTCCAGAGCTGAGATATCGAAACTCAAAAATTTGGCACGAAAAAAAAACGACAGTGGTACCCCTTACGTTTTTTTTTTTTGGGCAAAAAATTAAGTTTCTCCAATCTTCCCAAAACTCTGGATTCTGATAGAGGGCCATGAGACTTAGACCTGAGTGCAAAAATGGAGGCTCTAGCCCCTTCCAGAGCTGAGATATCGAAACTCAAAAATTCGGCCCGAAAAAAAAAAACGACAGTGGTACCCCTTACGTTTTTTTTTTTGGGTGAAAAATTAAGTTTCTCCAATCTTCCCAAAACTCTGGATTCTGATAGAGGGCCATGAGACTTAGACCTGAGTGCAAAAATGGAGGCTCTAGCCCCTTCCAGAGCTGAGATATCGAAACTCAAAAATTCGGCCCGAAAAAAAAACGACAGTGGTACCCCTTACGTTTTTTTTTTTGGGTGAAAAATTAAGTTTCTCCAATCTTCCCCAAACTCTGGATTCTGATAGAGGGCCATGAGACTTAGACCTGAGTGCAAAAATGGAGGCTCTAACCACTTCCAGAGCTGAGATATCGAAACTCAAAAATTCGGCCCGAAAAAAAAAACGACAGTGGTACCCCTTACGTTTTTTTTTTTTGGGCGAAAAATTAAGTTTCTCCAATCTTCCCAAAACTCTGGATTCTGATAGAGGGCCATGAGACTTAGACCTGAGTGCAAAAATGGAGGCTCTAGCCCCTTCCAGAGCTGAGATATCGAAACTCAAAAATTCGGCCCGAAAAAAAAAACGACAGTGGTACCCCTTACGTTTTTTTTTTTTGGGCGAAAAATTAAGTTTCTCCAATCTTCCCAAAACTCTGGATTCTGATAGAGGGCCATGAGACTTAGACCTGAGTGCAAAAATTGAGGCTCTAGCCCCTTCCAGAGCTGAGATATCGAAACTCAAAAATTCGGCCCGAAAAAAAAAACGACAGTGGTACCCCTTACGTTTTTTTTTTTTTGGGCGAAAAATTAAGTTTCTCCAATCTTCCCAAAACTCTGGATTCTGATAGAGGGCCATGAGACTTAGACCTGAGTGCAAAAATGGAGGCTCTAGCCCCTTCCAGAGCTGAGATATCGAAACTCAAAAATTCGGCCCGAAAAAAAAACGACAGTGGTACCCCTTACGTTTTTTTTTTTGGGCGAAAAATTAAGTTTCTCCAATCTTCCCAAAACTCTGGATTCTGATAGAGGGCCATGAGACTTAGACCTGAGTGCAAAAATGGAGGCTCTAGCCCCTTCCAGAGCTGAGATATCGAAACTCAAAAATTCGGCCCGAAAAAAAAACGACAGTGGTACCCCTTACGGTTTTTTTTTTTTGGGCGAAAAATTAAGTTTCTCCAATCTTCCCAAAACTCTGGATTCTGATAGAGGGCCATGAGACTTAGACCTGAGTGCAAAAATGGAGGCTCTAGCCCCTTCCAGAGCTGAGATATCGAAACTCAAAAATTCGGCCCGAAAAAAAAATTGACAGTGGTACCCCTTACGTTTTTTTTTTTGGGTGAAAAATTAAGTTTCTCAAATCTTCCCAAAACTCTGGATTCTGATAGAGGGCCATGAGACTTAGACCTGAGTGCAAAAATGGAGGCTCTAGCCCCTTCCAGAGCTGAGATATCGAAACTCAAAAATTCGGCCCGAAAAAAAAACGACAGTGGTACCCCTTACGTTTTTTTTTTTTGGGTGAAAAATTAAGTTTCTCCAATCTTCCCAAAACTCTGGATTCTGATAGAGGGCCATGAGACTTAGACCTGAGTGCAAAAATGGAGGCTCTAGCCCCTTCCAGAGCTGAGATATCGAAACTCAAAAATTCGGCCCGAAAAAGGCCCGAAAAAAAAACGACAGTGGTACCCCTTACGTTTTTTTTTTTTTGGGCGAAAAATTAAGTTTCTCCAATCTTCCCAAAACTCTGGATTCTGATAGAGGGCCATGAGACTTAGACCTGAGTGCAAAAATGGAGGCTCTAGCCCCTTCCAGAGCTGAGATATCGAAACTCAAAAATTCGGCCCGAAAAAAAATCGACAGTGGTACCCCATACGTTTTTTTTTTTGGGCGAAAAATTAAGTTTCTCCAATCTTCCCAAAACTCTGGATTCTGATAGAGGGCCATGAGACTTAGATCTGAGTGCAAAAATTGAGGCTCTAGCCCCTTCCAGAGCTGAGATATCGAAACTCAAAAATTCGGCCCGAAAAAAAAAAACGACAGTGGTACCCCTTACGTTTTTTTTTTTGGGCAAAAAATTAAGTTTCTCCAATCTTCCCAAAACTCTGGATTCTGATAGAGGGCCATGAGACTTAGACCTGAGTGCAAAAATGGAGGCTCTAGCCCCTTCCAGAGCTGAGATATCGAAACTCAAAAATTCGGCACGAAAAAAAAAACGACAGTGGTACCCCTTACGTTTTTTTTTTTTGGGCAAAAAATTAAGTTTCTCCAATCTTCCCAAAACTCTGGATTCTGATAGAGGGCCATGAGACTTAGACCTGAGTGCAAAAATGGAGGCTCTAGCCCCTTCCAGAGCTGAGATATCGAAACTCAAAAATTCGGCCCGAAAAAAAAAACGACAGTGGTACCCCTTACGTTTTTTTTTTTGGGTGAAAAATTAAGTTTCTCCAATCTTCCCAAAACTCTGGATTCTGATAGAGGGCCATGAGACTTAGACCTGAGTGCAAAAATGGAGGCTCTAGCCCCTTCCAGAGCTGAGATATCGAAACTCAAAAATTCGGCCCGAAAAAAAAACGACAGTGGTACCCCTTACGTTTTTTTTTTTTGGGTGAAAAATTAAGTTTCTCCAATCTTCCCAAAACTCTGGATTCTGATAGAGGGCCATGAGACTTAGACCTGAGTGCAAAAATGGAGGCTCTAGCCCCTTCCAGAGCTGAGATATCGAAACTCAAAAATTCGGCCCGAAAAAGGCCCGAAAAAAAAACGACAGTGGTACCCCTTACGTTTTTTTTTTTTGGGCGAAAAATTAAGTTTCTCCAATCTTCCCAAAACTCTGGATTCTGATAGAGGGCCATGAGACTTAGACCTGAGTGCAAAAATGGAGGCTCTAGCCCCTTCCAGAGCTGAGATATCGAAACTCAAAAATTCGGCCCGAAAAAAAATCGACAGTGGTACCCCATACGTTTTTTTTTTTGGGCGAAAAATTAAGTTTCTCCAATCTTCCCAAAACTCTGGATTCTGATAGAGGGCCATGAGACTTAGATCTGAGTGCAAAAATTGAGGCTCTAGCCCCTTCCAGAGCTGAGATATCGAAACTCAAAAATTCGGCCCGAAAAAAAAAAACGACAGTGGTACCCCTTACGTTTTTTTTTTTGGGCAAAAAATTAAGTTTCTCCAATCTTCCCAAAACTCTGGATTCTGATAGAGGGCCATGAGACTTAGACCTGAGTGCAAAAATGGAGGCTCTAGCCCCTTCCAGAGCTGAGATATCGAAACTCAAAAATTCGGCACGAAAAAAAAAACGACAGTGGTACCCCTTACGTTTTTTTTTTTTGGGCAAAAAATTAAGTTTCTCCAATCTTCCCAAAACTCTGGATTCTGATAGAGGGCCATGAGACTTAGACCTGAGTGCAAAAATGGAGGCTCTAGCCCCTTCCAGAGCTGAGATATCGAAACTCAAAAATTCGGCCCGAAAAAAAAAACGACAGTGGTACCCCTTACGTTTTTTTTTTTGGGTGAAAAATTAAGTTTCTCCAATCTTCCCAAAACTCTGGATTCTGATAGAGGGCCATGAGACTTAGACCTGAGTGCAAAAATGGAGGCTCTAGCCCCTTCCAGAGCTGAGATATCGAAACTCAAAAATTCGGCCCGAAAAAAAAAAACGACAGTGGTACCCCTTACGTTTTTTTTTTTTTGGGCGAAAAATTAAGTTTCTCCAATCTTCCCAAAACTCTGGATTCTGATAGAGGGCCATGAGACTTAGATCTGAGTGCAAAAATGGAGGCTCTAGCCCCTTCCAGAGCTGAGATATCGAAACTCAAAAATTCGGCCCGAAAAAAAAATTGACAGTGGTACCCCTTACGTTTTTTTTTTTGGGTGAAAAATTAAGTTTCTCCAATCTTCCCAAAACTCTGGATTCTGATAGAGGGTCATGAGACTTAGACCTGAGTGCAAAAATGGAGGCTCTAGCCCCTTCCAGAGCTGAGATATCGAAACTCAAAAATTCGGCCCGAAAAAAAAATTGACAGTGGTACCCCTTACGTTTTTTTTTTTGGGTGAAAAATTAAGTTTCTCCAATCTTCCCAAAACTCTGGATTCTGATAGAGGGCCATGAGACTTAGACCTGAGTGCAAAAATGGAGGCTCTAGCCCCTTCCAGAGCTGAGATATCGAAACTCAAAAATTCGGCCCGAAAAAAAAAACGACAGTGGTACCCCTTACGTTTTTTTTTTTTTGGGTGAAAAATTAAGTTTCTCCAATCTTCCCAAAACTCTGGATTCTGATAGAGGGCCATGAGACTTAGACCTGAGTGCAAAAATGGAGGCTCTAGCCCCTTCCAGAGCTGAGATATCGAAACTCAAAAATTCGGCCCGAAAAAAAAAACGACAGTGGTACCCCTTACGTTTTTTTTTTTTGGGTGAAAAATTAAGTTTCTCCAATCTTCCCAAAACTCTGGATTCTGATAGAGGGCCATGAGACTTAGACCTGAGTGCAAAAATGGAGGCTCTAGCCCCTTCCAGAGCTGAGATATCGAAACTCAAAAATTCGGCCCGAAAAAAAAACGACAGTGGTACCCCTTACGTTTTTTTTTTTTGGGCGAAAAATTAAGTTTCTCCAATCTTCCCAAAACTCTGGATTCTGATAGAGGGCCATGAGACTTAGACCTGAGTGCAAAAATGGAGGCTCTAACCCCTTCCAGAGCTGAGATATCGAAACTCAAAAATTCGGCCCGAAAAAAAAAACGACAGTGGTACCCCTTACGTTTTTTTTTTTTGGGCGAAAAATTAAGTTTCTCCAATCTTCCCAAAACTCTGGATTCTGATAGAGGGCCATGAGACTTAGACCTGAGTGCAAAAATGGAGGCTCTAACCCCTTCCAGAGCTGAGATATCGAAACTCAAAAATTCGGCCCGAAAAAAAAAACGACAGTGGTACCCCTTACGTTTTTTTTTTTTGGGCGAAAAATTAAGTTTCTCCAATCTTCCCAAAACTCTGGATTCTGATAGAGGGCCATGAGACTTAGACCTGAGTGCAAAAATTGAGGCTCTAGCCCCTTCCAGAGCTGAGATATCGAAACTCAAAAATTCGGCCCGAAAAAAAAAACGACAGTGGTACCCCTTACGTTTTTTTTTTTTTGGGCGAAAAATTAAGTTTCTCCAATCTTCCCAAAACTCTGGATTCTGATAGAGGGCCATGAGACTTAGACCTGAGTGCAAAAATGGAGGCTCTAGCCCCTTCCAGAGCTGAGATATCGAAACTCAAAAATTCGGCCCGAAAAAAAAACGACAGTGGTACCCCTTACGTTTTTTTTTTTGGGCGAAAAATTAAGTTTCTCCAATCTTCCCAAAACTCTGGATTCTGATAGAGGGCCATGAGACTTAGACCTGAGTGCAAAAATGGAGGCTCTAGCCCCTTCCAGAGCTGAGATATCGAAACTCAAAAATTCGGCCCGAAAAAAAAACGACAGTGGTACCCCTTACGTTTTTTTTTTTTGGGCGAAAAATTAAGTTTCTCCAATCTTCCCAAAACTCTGGATTCTGATAGAGGGCCATGAGACTTAGACCTGAGTGCAAAAATGGAGGCTCTAGCCCCTTCCAGAGCTGAGATATCGAAACTCAAAAATTCGGCCCGAAAAAAAAATTGACAGTGGTACCCCTTACGTTTTTTTTTTTGGGTGAAAAATTAAGTTTCTCAAATCTTCCCAAAACTCTGGATTCTGATAGAGGGCCATGAGACTTAGACCTGAGTGCAAAAATGGAGGCTCTAGCCCCTTCCAGAGCTGAGATATCGAAACTCAAAAATTCGGCCCGAAAAAAAAACGACAGTGGTACCCCTTACGTTTTTTTTTTTTTGGGTGAAAAATTAAGTTTCTCCAATCTTCCCAAAACTCTGGATTCTGATAGAGGGCCATGAGACTTAGACCTGAGTGCAAAAATGGAGGCTCTAGCCCCTTCCAGAGCTGAGATATCGAAACTCAAAAATTCGGCCCGAAAAAGGCCCGAAAAAAAAAACGACAGTGGTACCCCTTACGTTTTTTTTTTTTGGGCGAAAAATTAAGTTTCTCCAATCTTCCCAAAACTCTGGATTCTGATAGAGGGCCATGAGACTTAGACCTGAGTGCAAAAATGGAGGCTCTAGCCCCTTCCAGAGCTGAGATATCGAAACTCAAAAATTCGGCCCGAAAAAAAAAACGACAGTGGTACCCCTTACGTTTTTTTTTTTTTGGGCGAAAAATTAAGTTTCTCCAATCTTCCCAAAACTCTGGATTCTGATAGAGGGCCATGAGACTTAGACCTGAGTGCAAAAATGGAGGCTCTAACCCCTTCCAGAGCTGAGATATCGAAACTTAAAAATTCGGCCCGAAAAAAAAACGACAGTGGTACCCCATACGTTTTTTTTTTTGGGCGAAAAATTAAGTTTCTCCAATCTTCCCAAAACTCTGGATTCTGATAGAGGGCCATGAGACTTAGATCTGAGTGCAAAAATTGAGGCTCTAGCCCCTTCCAGAGCTGAGATATCGAAACTCAAAAATTCGGCCCGAAAAAAAAAAACGACAGTGGTACCCCTTACGTTTTTTTTTTTGGGCAAAAAATTAAGTTTCTCCAATCTTCCCAAAACTCTGGATTCTGATAGAGGGCCATGAGACTTAGACCTGAGTGCAAAAATGGAGGCTCTAGCCCCTTCCAGAGCTGAGATATCGAAACTCAAAAATTCGGCACGAAAAAAAAAACGACAGTGGTACCCCTTACGTTTTTTTTTTTTTGGGCAAAAAATTAAGTTTCTCCAATCTTCCCAAAACTCTGGATTCTGATAGAGGGCCATGAGACTTAGACCTGAGTGCAAAAATGGAGGCTCTAGCCCCTTGCAGAGCTGAGATATCGAAACTCAAAAATTCGGCCCGAAAAAAAAAACGACAGTGGTACCCCTTACGTTTTTTTTTTTGGGTGAAAAATTAAGTTTTTTCAATCTTCCCAAAACTCTGGATTCTGATAGAGGGCCATGAGACTTAGACCTGAGTGCAAAAATGGAGGCTCTAGCCCCTTCCAGAGCTGAGATATCGAAACTCAAAAATTCGGCCCGAAAAAAAAAAAACGACAGTGGTACCCCTTACGTTTTTTTTTTTTGGGCGAAAAATTAAGTTTCTCCAATCTTCCCAAAACTCTGGATTCTGATAGAGGGCCATGAGACTTAGATCTGAGTGCAAAAATGGAGGCTCTAGCCCCTTCCAGAGCTGAGATATCGAAACTCAAAAATTCGGCCCGAAAAAAAAATTGACAGTGGTACCCCTTACGTTTTTTTTTTTGGGTGAAAAATTAAGTTTCTCCAATCTTCCCAAAACTCTGGATTCTGATAGAGGGTCATGAGACTTAGACCTGAGTGCAAAAATGGAGGCTCTAGCCCCTTCCAGAGCTGAGATATCGAAACTCAAAAATTCGGCCCGAAAAAAAAATTGACAGTGGTACCCCTTACGTTTTTTTTTTTTGGGTGAAAAATTAAGTTTCTCCAATCTTCCCAAAACTCTGGATTCTGATAGAGGGCCATGAGACTTAGACTTGAGTGCAAAAATGGAGGCTCTAGCCCCTTCCAGAGCTGAGATATCGAAACTCAAAAATTCGGCCCGAAAAAAAAACGACAGTGGTACCCCTTACGTTTTTTTTTTTTTGGGCGAAAAATTAAGTTTCTCCAATCTTCCCAAAACTCTGGATTCTGATAGAGGGCCATGAGACTTAGACCTGAGTGCAAAAATGGAGGCTCTAACCCCTTCCAGAGCTGAGATATCGAAACTCAAAAATTCGGCCCGAAAAAAAAAACGACAGTGGTACCCCTTACGTTTTTTTTTTTTGGGCGAAAAATTAAGTTTCTCCAATCTTCCCAAAACTCTGGATTCTGATAGAGGGCCATGAGACTTAGACCTGAGTGCAAAAATGGAGGCTCTAACCCCTTCCAGAGCTGAGATATCGAAACTCAAAAATTCGGCCCGAAAAAAAAAACGACAGTGGTACCCCTTACGTTTTTTTTTTTTGGGCGAAAAATTAAGTTTCACCAATCTTCCCAAAACTCTTGATTCTGATAGAGGGCCATGAGACTTAGACCTGAGTGCAAAAATGGAGGCTCTAGCCCCTTCCAGAGCTGAGATATCGAGACTCAAAAATTCGGCCCGAAAAAAAAACGACAGTGGTACCCCTTACGTTTTTTTTTTTTGGGCGAAAAATTAAGTTTCTCCAATCTTCCCAAAACTCTGGATTCTGATAGAGGGCCATGAGACTTAGACCTGAGTGCAAAAATGGAGGCTCTAGCCCCTTTCAGAGCTGAGATATCGAAACTCAAAAATTCGGCCCGAAAAAAAAAACGACAGTGGTACCCCTTACGTTTTTTTTTTGGGTGAAAAATTAAGTTTCTCCAATCTTCCCAAAACTCTGGATTCTGATAGAGGGCCATGAGACTTAGACCTGAGTGCAAAAATGGAGGCTCTAGCCCCTTCCAGAGCTGAGATATCGAAACTCAAAAATTCGGCCCGAAAAAAAAACGACAGTGGTACCCCTTACGTTTTTTTTTTTGGGCGAAAAATTAAGTTTCTCCAATCTTCCCAAAACTCTGGATTCTGATAGAGGGCCATGAGACTTAGACCTGAGTGCAAAAATGGAGGCTCTAGCCCCTTCCAGAGCTGAGATATCGAAACTCAAAAATTCGGCCCGAAAAAAAAAACGACAGTGGTACCCCTTACGTTTTTTTTTTTGGGTGAAAAATTAAGTTTCTCCAATCTTCCCAAAACTCTGGATTCTGATAGAGGGCCACGGGACTTAGACCTGAGTGCAAAAATTGAGGCTCTAGCCCCTTCCAGAGCTGAGATATCGAAACCCAAAAATTCGGCCCGAAAAAAAAAAACGACAGTGGTACCCCTTACGTTTTTTTTTTTGGCCGAAAAATTAAGTTTCTCCAATCTTCCCAAAACTCTGGATTCTGATAGAGGGCCATGAGACTTAGACCTGAGTGCAAAAATGGAGGCTCTAGCCCCTTCCAGAGCTGAGATATCGAAACTCAAAAATTTGGCCCGAAAAAAAAACGACAGTGGTACCCCTTACGTTTTTTTTTTTTGGGCGAAAAATTAAGTTTCTCCAATCTTCCCAAAACTCTGGATTCTGATAGAGGGCCATGAGACTTAGACCTGAGTGCAAAAATGGAGGCTCTAGCCCCTTCCAGAGCTGAGATATCGAAACTCAAAAATTCGGCCCGAAAAAAAAAACGACAGTGGTACCCCTTACGTTTTTTTTTTTTTGGGCGAAAAATTAAGTTTCTCCAATCTTCCCAAAACTCTGGATTCTGATAGAGGGCCATGAGACTTAGACCTGAGTGCAAAAATGGAGGCTCTAACCCCTTCCAGAGCTGAGATATCGAAACTCAAAAATTTGGCCCGAAAAAAAAACGACAGTGGTACCCCTTACGTTTTTTTTTTTGGGCGAAAAATTAAGTTTCTCCAATCTTCCCAAAACTCTGGATTCTGATAGAGGGGCATGAGACTTAGACCTGAGTGCAAAAATGGAGGCTCTAGCCCCTTCCAGAGCTGAGATATCGAAACTCAAAAATTCGGCCCGAAAAAAAAACGACAGTGGTACCCCTTACGTTTTTTTTTTTTTTGGGCGAAAAATTAGGTTTCTCCAATCTTCCCAAAACTCTGGATTCTGATAGAGGGCCATGAGACTTAGACCTGAGTGCAAAAATGGAGGCCCTAGCCCCTTCCAGAGCTGAGATATCGAAACTCAAAAATTCGGCTCGAAAAAAAAACGACAGTGGTACCCCTTACGTTGTTTTTTTTTGGGCGAAAAATTAAGTTTCTCCAATCTTCCCAAAACTCTGGATTCTGATAGAGGGTCATGAGACTTAGACCTGAGTGCAAAAATGGAGGCTCTAGCCCCTTCCAGAGCTGAGATATCGAAACTCAAAAATTCGGCCCGAAAAAAAAAACGACAGTGGTACCCCTTACGTTTTTTTTTTTTTGGGCGAAAAATTAAGTTTCTCCAATCTTCCCAAAACTCTGGATTCTGATAGAGGGCCATGAGACTTAGACCTGAGTGCAAAAATGGAGGCTCTAGCCCCTTCCAGAGCTGAGATATCGAAACTCAAAAATTCGGCCCGAAAAAAAAACGACAGTGGTACCCCTTACGTTTTTTTTTTTTGGGCGAAAAATTAAGTTTCTCCAATCTTCCCAAAACTCTGGATTCTGATAGAGGGCCGTGAGACTTAGACCTGAGTGCAAAAATGGAGGCTCTAGCCCCTTCCAGAGCTGAGATATCGAAACTCAAAAATTCGGCCCGAAAAAAAAAACGACAGTGGTACCCCTTACGTTTTTTTTTTTTTGGGCGAAAAATTAAGTTTCTCCAATCTTCCCAAAACTCTGGATTCTGATAGAGGGCCATGAGACTTAGACCTGAGTGCAAAAATGGAGGCTCTAACCCCTTCCAGAGCTGAGATATCGAAACTCAAAAATTTGGCCCGAAAAAAAAACGACAGTGGTACCCCTTACGTTTTTTTTTTGGGCGAAAAATTAAGTTTCTCCAATCTTCCCAAAACTCTGGATTCTGATAGAGGGGCATGAGACTTAGACCTGAGTGCAAAAATGGAGGCTCTAGCCCCTTCCAGAGCTGAGATATCGAAACTCAAAAATTCGGCCCGAAAAAAAAACGACAGTGGTACCCCTTACGTTTTTTTTTTTTTTGGGCGAAAAATTAAGTTTCTCCAATCTTCCCAAAACTCTGGATTCTGATAGAGGGCCATGAGACTTAGACCTGAGTGCAAAAATGGAGGCCCTAGCCCCTTCCAGAGCTGAGATATCGAAACTCAAAAATTCGGCTCGAAAAAAAAACGACAGTGGTACCCCTTACGTTGTTTTTTTTTGGGCGAAAAATTAAGTTTCTCCAATCTTCCCAAAACTCTGGATTCTGATAGAGGGCCATGAGACTTAGACCTGAGTGCAAAAATGGAGGCTCTAGCCCCTTCCAGAGCTGAGATATCGAAACTCAAAAATTTGGCCCGAAAAAAAAAACGACAGTGGTACCCCTTACGTTTTTTTTTTTTGGGCGAAAAATTAAGTTTCTCCAATCTTCCCAAAACTCTGGATTCTGATAGAGGGCCATGAGACTTAGACCTGAGTGCAAAAATGGAGGCTCTAGCCCCTTCCAGAGCTGAGATATCGAAACTCAAAAATTCGGCCCGAAAAAAAACCGACAGTGGTACCCCTTACGTTTTTTTTTTTTTTGGGCGAAAAATTAAGTTTCTCCAATCTTCCCAAAACTCTGGATTCTGATAGAGGGCCATGAGACTTAGACCTGAGTGCAAAAATGGAGGCCCTAGCCCCTTCCAGAGCTGAGATATCGAAACTCAAAAATTCGGCTCGAAAAAAAAACGACAGTGGTACCCCTTACGTTTTTTTTTTGGGGCGAAAAATTAAATTTCTAAAATCTTCCCAAAACTCTGGATTCTGATAGAGGGCCATGAGACTTAGACCTGAGTGCAAAAATGGAGGCCCTAGCCCCTTCCAGAGCTGAGATATCGAAACTCAAAAATTCGGCTCGAAAAAAAAACGACAGTGGTACCCCTTACGTTGTTTTTTTTTGGGCGAAAAATTAAGTTTCTCCAATCTTCCCAAAACTCTGGATTCTGATAGAGGGCCATGAGACTTAGACCTGAGTGCAAAAATGGAGGCTCTAGCCCCTTCCAGAGCTGAGATATCGAAACTCAAAAATTCGGCCCGAAAAAAAAAACGACAGTGGTACCCCTTACGTTTTTTTTTTTTTTGGGCGAAAAATTAAGTTTCTCCAATCTTCCCAAAACTCTGGATTCTGATAGAGGGCCATGAGACTTAGACCTGAGTGCAAAAATGGAGGCTCTAGCCCCTTCCAGAGCTGAGATATCGAAACTCAAAAATTTGGCCCGAAAAAAAAAACGACAGTGGTACCCCTTACGTTTTTTTTTTTTGGGCGAAAAATTAAGTTTCTCCAATCTTCCCAAAACTCTGGATTCTGATAGAGGGCTATGAGACTTAGACCTGAGTGCAAAAATGGAGGCTCTAGCCCCTTCCAGAGCTGAGATATCGAAACTCAAAAATTCGGCCCGAAAAAAAAAACGACAGTGGTACCCCTTACGTTTTTTTTTTTTGGGCGAAAAATTAAGTTTCTCCAATCTTCCCAAAACTCTGGATTCTGATAGAGGGCCATGAGACTTAGACCTGAGTGCAAAAATGGAGGCTCTAACCCCTTCCAGAGCTGAGATATCGAAACTCAAAAATTTGGCCCGAAAAAAAAACGACAGTGGTACCCCTTACGTTTTTTTTTTTGGGCGAAAAATTAAGTTTCTCCAATCTTCCCAAAACTCTGGATTCTGATAGAGGGGCATGAGACTTAGACCTGAGTGCAAAAATGGAGGCTCTAGCCCCTTCCAGAGCTGAGATATCGAAACTCAAAAATTCGGCCCGAAAAACAAACGACAGTGGTACCCCTTACGTTTTTTTTTTTTTTTGGGCGAAAAATTAGGTTTCTCCAATCTTCCCAAAACTCTGGATTCTGATAGAGGGCCATGAGACTTAGACCTGAGTGCAAAAATGGAGGCCCAAGCCCCTTCCAGAGCTGAGATATCGAAACTCAAAAATTCGGCTCGAAAAAAAAACGACAGTGGTACCCCTTACGTTGTTTTTTTTTGGGCGAAAAATTAAGTTTCTCCAATCTTCCCAAAACTCTGGATTCTGATAGAGGGCCATGAGACTTAGACCTGAGTGCAAAAATGGAGGCTCTAGCCCCTTCCAGAGCTGAGATATCGAAACTCAAAAATTCGGCCCGAAAAAAAAAACGACAGTGGTACCCCTTACGTTTTTTTTTTTTTGGGCGAAAAATTAAGTTTCTCCAATCTTCCCAAAACTCTGGATTCTGATAGAGGGCCATGAGACTTAGACCTGAGTGCAAAAATGGAGGCTCTAGCCCCTTCCAGAGCTGAGATATCGAAACTCAAAAATTCGGCCCGAAAAAAAAACGACAGTGGTACCCCTTACGTTTTTTTTTTTGGGCGAAAAATTAAGTTTCTCCAATCTTCCCAAAACTCTGGATTCTGATAGAGGGCCGTGAGACTTAGACCTGAGTGCAAAAATGGAGGCTCTAGCCCCTTCCAGAGCTGAGATATCGAAACTCAAAAATTCGGCCCGAAAAAAAAACGACAGTGGTACCCCTTATGTTTTTTTTTTTTGGGCGAAAAATTAAGTTTCTCCAATCTTCCCAAAACTCTGGATTCTGATAGAGGGCCATGAGACTTAGACCTGAGTGCAAAAATGGAGGCTCTAGCCCCTTCCAGACCTGAGATATCGAAACTCAAAAATTCGGCTCGAAAAAAAAACGACAGTGGTACCCCTTACGTTATTTTTTTTTGGCCGAAAAATTAAGTTTCTCCAATCTTCCCAAAACTCTGGATTCTGATAGAGGGCCATGAGACTTAGACCTGAGTGCAAAAATGGAGGCTCTAGCCCCTTCCAGAGCTGAGATATCGAAACTCAAAAATTTGGCCCGAAAAAAAAAACGACAGTGGTACCCCTTACGTTTTTTTTTTTGGGCGAAAAATTAAGTTTCTCCAATCTTCCCAAAACTCTGGATTCTGATAGAGGGCCATGAGACTTAGACCTGAGTGCAAAAATGGAGGCTCTAGCCCCTTCCAGAGCTGAGATATCGAAACTCAAAAATTCGGCCCGAAAAAAAAACGACAGTGGTACCCCTTACGTTTTTTTTTTTTTTTGGGCGAAAAATTAAGTTTCTCCAATCTTCCCAAAACTCTGGATTCTGATAGAGGGCCGTGAGACTTAGACCTGAGTGCAAAAATGGAGGCTCTAGCCCCTTCCAGACCTGAGATATCGAAACTCAAAAATTCGGCTCGAAAAAAAAACGACAGTGGTACCCCTTACGTTTTTTTTTTTTGGCCGAAAAATTAAGTTTCTCCAATCTTCCCAAAACTCTGGATTCTGATAGAGGGCCATGAGACTTAGACCTGAGTGCAAAAATGGAGGCTCTAGCCCCTTCCAGAGCTGAGATATCGAAACTCAAAAATTTGGCCCGAAAAAAAAAACGACAGTGGTACCCCTTACGTTTTTTTTTTTGGGCGAAAAATTAAGTTTCTCCAATCTTCCCAAAACTCTGGATTCTGATAGAGGGCCATGAGACTTAGACCTGAGTGCAAAAATGGAGGCTCTAGCCCCTTCCAGAGCTGAGATATCGAAACTCAAAAATTCGGCCCGAAAAAAAAACGACAGTGGTACCCCTTACGTTTTTTTTTTTTGGGCGAAAAATTAAGTTTCTCCAATCTTCCCAAAACTCTGGATTCTGATAGAGGGCCATGAGACTTAGACCTGAGTGCAAAAATGGAGGCCCTAGCCCCTTCCAGAGCTGAGATATCGAAACTCAAAAATTCGGCTCGAAAAAAAAACGACAGTGGTACCCCTTACGTTTTTTTTTTGGGGCGAAAAATTAAGTTTCTAAAATCTTCCCAAAACTCTGGATTCTGATAGAGGGCCATGAGACTTAGACCTGAGTGCAAAAATGGAGGCTCTAGCCCCTTCCAGAGCTGAGATATCGAAACTCAAAAATTCGGCCCGAAAAAAAAACGACAGTGGTACCCCTTACGTTTTTTTTTTTGGGCGAAAAATTAAGTTTCTCCAATCTTCCCAAAACTCTGGATTCTGATAGAGGGCCATGAGACTTAGACCTGAGTGCAAAAATGGAGGCTCTAGCCCCTTCCAGAGCTGAGATATCGAAACTCAAAAATTCGGCCCGAATAAAAAATGACAGTGGTACCCCTTACGTTTTTTTGGGGGCGAAAAATTAAGTTTCTCCAATCTTCCCAAAACTCTGGATTCTGATAGATGGCCATGAGACTTAGACCTGAGTGCAAAAATGGAGGCTCTAGCCCCTTCCAGAGCTGAGATATCGAAACTCTAAAATTCAGCCCGAAAAAAAATCGACAGTGGTACCCCTTACGTTTTTTTTTTTGGGGCGAAAAATTAAGTTTCTCCAATCTTCCCAAAACTCTGGATTCTGATAGAGGGCCATGAGACTTAGACCTGAGTGCAAAAATGGAGGCTCTAACCCCTTCCAGAGCTGAGATATCGAAACTCAAAAATTTGGCCCGAAAAAAAAACGACAGTGGTACCCCTTACGTTTTTTTTTTTTGGGCGAAAAATTAAGTTTCTCCAATCTTCCCAAAACTCTGGATTCTGATAGAGGGCCATGAGACTTAGACCTGAGTGCAAAAATGGAGGCTCTAGACCCTTCCAGAGCCGAGATATCGAAACTCAAAAATTCGGCCCGAAAAAAAAAACGACAGTGGTACCCCTTACGTTTTTTTTTTTTTTTGGGCGAAAAATTAAGTTTCTCCAATCTTCCCAAAACTCTGGATTCTGATAGAGGGCCATGAGACTTAGACCTGAGTGCAAAAATGGAGGCTCTAGACCCTTCCAGAGCCGAGATATCGAAACTCAAAAATTCGGCCCGAATAAAAAATGACAGTGGTACCCCTTACGTTTTTTTGGGGGCGAAAAATTAAGTTTCTCACAATCTTCCCAAAACTCTGGATTCTGATAGAGGGCCATGAGACTTAGACCTGAGTGCAAAAAATGGAGGCTCTAGCCCCTTCCAGAGCTGAGATATCGAAACTCAAAAATTCGGCCCGAAAAAAAAACGACAGTGGTACCCCTTACGTTTTTTTTTGGGCGAAAAAAATTAAGTTTCTCCAATCTTCCCAAAACTCTGGATTCTGATAGAGGGCCATGAGACTTAGACCTGAGTGCAAAAATGGAGGCTCTAGCCCCTTCCAGAGCTGAGATATCGAAACTCAAAAATTCGGCCCGAATAAAAAATGACAGTGGTACCCCTTACGTTTTTTTGGGGGCGAAAAATTAAGTTTCTCCAATCTTCCCAAAACTCTGGATTCTGATAGAGGGCCATGAGACTTAGACCTGAGTGCAAAAATGGAGGCTCTAGCCCCTTCCAGAGCTGAGATATCGAAACTCAAAAATTCAGCCCGAAAAAAAATCGACAGTGGTACCCCTTACGTTTTTTTTTGGGCGAAAAATTAAGTTTCTCCAATCTTCCCAAAACTCTGGATTCTGATAGAGGGCCATGAGACTTAGACCTGAGTGCAAAAATGGAGGCTCTAACCCCTTCCAGAGCTGAGATATCGAAACTCAAAAATTTGGCCCGAAAAAAAAACGACAGTGGTACCCCTTACGTTTTTTTTTTTGGGCGAAAAATTAAGTTTCTCCAATCTTCCCAAAACTCTGGATTCTGATAGAGGGCCATGAGACTTAGACCTGAGTGCAAAAATGGAGGCTCTAGACCCTTCCAGAGCCGAGATATCGAAACTCAAAAATTCGGCCCGAAAAAAAAAAACGACAGTGGTACCCCTTACGTTTTTTTTTTTTTTTTGGGCGAAAAATTAAGTTTCTCCAATCTTCCCAAAACTCTGGATTCTGATAGAGGGCCATGAGACTTAGACCTGAGTGCAAAAATGGAGGCTCTAGCCCCTTCCAGAGCTGAGATATCGAAACTCAAAAATTCGGCCCGAAAAAAAAACGACAGTGGTACCCCTTACGTTTTTTTTTTTTGGGTGAAAAATTAAGTTTCTCCAATCTTCTCAAAACTCTGGATTCTGATAGAGGGCCATGAGACTTAGACCTGAGTGCAAAAATGGAGGCTCTAACCCCTTCCAGAGCTGAGATATCGAAACTCAAAAATTTGGCCCGAAAAAAAAAACGACAGTGGTACCCCTTACGTTTTTTTTTTTGGCCGAAAAATTAAGTTTCTCCAATCTTCCCAAAACTCTGGATTCTGATAGAGGGCCATGAGACTTAGACCTGAGTGCAAAAATGGAGGCTCTAGCCCCTTCCAGAGCTGAGATATCGAAACTCAAAAATTCGGCCCGAAAAAAAAACGACAGTGGTACCCCTTACGTTTTTTTTTTTTTTGGGTGAAAAATTAAGTTTCTCCAATCTTCCCAAAACTCTGGATTCTGATAGAGGGCCATGAGACTTAGACCTGAGTGCAAAAATGGAGGCTCTAGCCCCTTCCAGAGCTGAGATATCGAAACTCAAAAATTCGGCCCGAAAAAAAAACGACAGTGGTACCCCTTACGTTTTTTTTTTTTGGGTGAAAAATTAAGTTTCTCCAATCTTCTCAAAACTCTGGATTCTGATAGAGGGCCATGAGACTTAGACCTGAGTGCAAAAATGGAGGCTCTAGCCCCTTCCAGAGCTGAGATATCGAAACTCAAAAATTCGGCCCGAAAAAAAAACGACAGTGGTACCCCTTACGTTTTTTTTTTTTGGGCGAAAAATTAAGTTTCTCCAATCTTCCCAAAACTCTGGATTCTGATAGAGGGCCATGAGACTTAGACCTGAGTGCAAAAATGGAGGCTCTAACCCCTTCCAGAGCTGAGATATCGAAACTCAAAAATTCGGCCCGAAAAAAAAACGACAGTGGTACCCCTTACGTTTTTTTTTTTTTGGGCGAAAAATTAAGTTTCTCCAATCTTCCCAAAACTCTGGATTCTGATAGAGGGCCATGAGACTTAGACCTGAGTGCAAAAATGGAGGCTCTAACCCCTTCCACAGCTGAGATATCGAAACTCAAAAATTCGGCCCGAAAAAAAAACCGACAGTGGTACCCCTTACGTTTTTTGTTTTTTTTTGGGCGAAAAATTAAGTTTCTCCAATCTTCCCAAAACTCTGGATTCTGACAGAGGGCCATGAGACTTAGACCTGAGTGCAAAAATGGAGGCTCTAGCCCCTTCCAGAGCTGAGATATCGAAACTCAAAAATTCGGCCCGAAAAAAAAACGACAGTGGTACCCCTTACGTTTTTTTTTTTTTTGGGCGAAAAATTAAGTTTCTCCAATCTTCCCAAAACTCTGGATTCTGATAGAGGGCCATGAGACTTAGACCTGAGTGCAAAAATGGAGGCTCTAGCCCCTTCCAGATTTGAGATATCGAAACTCAAAAATTCGGCCCGAAAAAAAAACGACAGTGGTACCCCTTACGTTTTTTTTTTTTGGGCGAAAAATTAAGTTTCTCCAATCTTCCCAAAACTCTGGATTCTGATAGAGGGCCATGAGACTTAGACCTGAGTGCAAAAATGGAGGCTCTAGCCCCTTCCAGATTTGAGATATCGAAACTCAAAAATTCGGCCCGAAAAAAAAACGACAGTGGTACCCCTTACGGTTTTTTTTTGGGCGAAAAATTAAGTTTCTCCAATCTTCCCAAAACTCTGGATTCTGATAGAGGGCCATGAGACTTAGACCTGAGTGCAAAAATGGAGGCTCTAGCCCCTTCCAGAGCTGAGATATCGAAACTCAAAAATTCGGCCCGAAAAAAAAACAACAGTGGTACCCCTTACGTTTTTTTTTTTTGGGGCGAAAAATTAAGTTTCTCCAATCTTCCCAAAACTCTGGATTCTGATAGAGGGCCATGAGACTTAGACCTGAGTGCAAAAATGGAGGCTCTAACCCCTTCCAGAGCTGAGATATCGAAACTCAAAAATTTGGCCCGAAAAAAAAACGACAGTGGTACCCCTTACGTTTTTTTTTTTTTGGGTGAAAAATTAAGTTTCTCCAATCTTCTCAAAACTCTGGATTCTGATAGAGGGCCATGAGACTTAGACCTGAGTGCAAAAATGGAGGCTCTAGCCCCTTCCAGAGCTGAGATATCGAAACTCAAAAATTCGGCCCGAAAAAAAAACGACAGTGGTACCCCTTACGTTTTTTTTTTTTGGGCGAAAAATTAAGTTTCTCCAATCTTCCCAAAACTCTGGATTCTGATAGAGGGCCATGAGACTTAGACCTGAGTGCAAAAATGGAGGCCCTAGCCCCTTCCAGAGCTGAGATATCGAAACTCAAAAATTCGGCCCGAAAAAAAAAAACGACAGTGGTACCCCTTATGTTTTTTTTTTGGGCGAAAAATTAAGTTTCTCCAATCTTCCCAAAACTCTGGATTCTGATAGAGGGCCATGAGACTTAGACCTGAGTGCAAAAATGGAGGCTCTAGCCCCTTCCAGAGCTGAGATATCGAAACTCAAAAATTCGGCCCGAAAAAAAACGACAGTGGTACCCCTTACGTTTTTTTTTTTTGGGCGAAAAATTAAGTTTCTCCAATCTTCCCAAAACTCTGGATTCTGATAGAGGGCCATGAGACTTATACCTGAGTGCAAAAATGGAGGCTCTAGCCCCTTCCAGAGCTGAGATATCGAAACTCAAAAATTCGGCCCGAAAAAAAAATGACAGTGGTACCCCTTACGTTTTTTTTTTTGGGTGAAAAATTAAGTTTCTCCAATCTTCCCAAAACTCTGGATTCTGATAGAGGGCCATGAGACTTAGACCTGAGTGCAAAAATAGAGGCTCTAGCCCCTTCCAGAGCTGAGATATCGAAACTCAAAAATTCGGCCCGAAAAAAAAAACGACAGTGGTACCCCTTACGTTTTTTTTTTGGGTGAAAAATTAAGTTTCTCCAATCTTCCCAAAACTCTGGATTCTAAAAGAGGGCCATGAGACTTAGACCTGAGTGCAAAAATGGAGGCTCTAGCCCCTTCCAGAGCTGAGATATCGAAACTCAAAAATTCGGCCCGAAAAAAAAAACGACAGTGGTACCCCTTACGTTTTTTTTTTTGGGGCGAAAAATTAAGTTTCTCCAATCTTCCCAAAACTCTGGATTCTGATAGAGGGCCATGAGACTTAGACCTGAGTGCAAAAATGGAGGCTCTAGCCCCTTCCAGAGCTGAGATATCGAAACTCAAAAATTCGGCCCGAAAAAAAAAACGACAGTGGTACCCCTTACGTTTTTTTTTTTTGGCCGAAAAATTAAGTTTCTCCAATCTTCCCAAAACTCTGGATTATGATAGAGGGCCATGAGACTTAGACATGAGTGCAAAAATGGAGGCTCTAACCCCTTCCAGAGCTGAGATATCGAAACTCAAAAATTCGGCCCGAAAAAAAACGAAAGTGGTACCCCTTACGTTTTTTTTTTTGGGCGAAAAATTAAGTTTCTCCAATCTTCCCAAAACTCTGGATTCTGATAGAGGGCCATGAGACTTAGACCTGAGTGCAAAAATGGAGGCTCTAGCCCCTTCCAGAGCTGAGATATCGAAACTCAAAAATTCGGCGCGAAAAAAAAATGACAGTGGTACCCCTTACGTTTTTTTTTTTGGGTGAAAAATTAAGTTTCTCCAATCTTCCCAAAACTCTGGATTCTGATAGAGGGCCATGAGACTTAGACCTGAGTGCAAAAATGGAGGCTCTAGCCCCTTCCAGAGCTGAGATATCGAAACTCAAAAATTCGGCCCGAAAAAAAAACGACAGTGGTACCCCTTACGTTTTTTTTTTTGGGTGAAAAATTAAGTTTCTCCAATCTTCCCAAAACTCTGGATTCTGATAGAGGGCCATGAGACTTAGACCTGAGTGCAAAAATGGAGGCTCTAGCCCCTTCCAGAGCTGAGATATCGAAACTCAAAAATTTGGCCCGAAAAAAAAACGACAGTGGTACCCCTTACGTTTTTTTTTTTTTGGGCGAAAAATTAAGTTTCTCCAATCTTCCCAAAACTCTGGATTCTGATAGAGGGCCATGAGACTTAGACCTGAGTGCAAAAATGGAGGCTCTAGACCCTTCCAGAGCCGAGATATCGAAACTCAAAAATTCGGCCCGAAAAAAAAAACGACAGTGGTACCCCTTACGTTTTTTTTTTGGGTGAAAAATTAAGTTTCTCCAATCTTCCCAAAACTCTGGATTCTGATAGAGGGCCATGAGACTTAGACCTGAGTGCAAAAATAGAGGCTCTAGCCCCTTCCAGAGCTGAGATATCGAAACTCAAAAATTCGGCCCGAAAAAAAAAACGACAGTGGTACCCCTTACGTTTTTTTTTTTGGGTGAAAAATTAAGTTTCTCCAATCTTCCCAAAACTCTGGATTCTAAAAGAGGGCCATGAGACTTAGACCTGAGTGCAAAAATGGAGGCTCTAGCCCCTTCCAGAGCTGAGATATCGAAACTCAAAAATTCGGCCCGAAAAAAAAAACGACAGTGGTACCCCTTACGTTTTTTTTTTTGGGGCGAAAAATTAAGTTTCTCCAATCTTCCCAAAACTCTGGATTCTGATAGAGGGCCATGAGACTTAGACCTGAGTGCAAAAATGGAGGCTCTAGCCCCTTCCAGAGCTGAGATATCGAAACTCAAAAATTCGGCCCGAAAAAAAAAAACGACAGTGGTACCCCTTACGTTTTTTTTTTTTTGGCCGAAAAATTAAGTTTCTCCAATCTTCCCAAAACTCTGGATTATGATAGAGGGCCATGAGACTTAGACATGAGTGCAAAAATGGAGGCTCTAACCCCTTCCAGAGCTGAGATATCGAAACTCAAAAATTCGGCCCGAAAAAAAACGAAAGTGGTACCCCTTACGTTTTTTTTTTTGGGCGAAAAATTAAGTTTCTCCAATCTTCCCAAAACTCTGGATTCTGATAGAGGGCCATGAGACTTAGACCTGAGTGCAAAAATGGAGACTCTAGCCCCTTCCAGAGCTGAGATATCGAAACTCAAAAATTCGGCGCGAAAAAAAAATGACAGTGGTACCCCTTACGTTTTTTTTTTTGGGTGAAAAATTAAGTTTCTCCAATCTTCCCAAAACTCTGGATTCTGATAGAGGGCCATGAGACTTAGACCTGAGTGCAAAAATGGAGGCTCTAGCCCCTTCCAGAGCTGAGATATCGAAACTCAAAAATTCGGCCCGAAAAAAAAACGACAGTGGTACCCCTTACGTTTTTTTTTTTGGGTGAAAAATTAAGTTTCTCCAATCTTCCCAAAACTCTGGATTCTGATAGAGGGCCATGAGACTTAGACCTGAGTGCAAAAATGGAGGCTCTAACCCCTTCCAGAGCTGAGATATTGAAACTCAAAAATTTGGCCCGAAAAAAAAAACGACAGTGGTACCCCTTACGTTTTTTTTTTTGGCCGAAAAATTAAGTTTCTCCAATCTTCCCAAAACTCTGGATTCTGATAGAGGGCCATGAGACTTAGACCTGAGTGCAAAAATGGAGGCTCTAGCCCCTTCCAGAGCTGAGATATCGAAACTCAAAAATTCGGCCCGAAAAAAAAACGACAGTGGTACCCCTTACGTTTTTTTTTTTTGGGTGAAAAATTAAGTTTCTCCAATCTTCTCAAAACTCTGGATTCTGATAGAGGGCCATGAGACTTAGACCTGAGTGCAAAAATGGAGGCTCTAGCCCCTTCCAAAGCTGAGATATCGAAACTCAAAAATTCGGCCCGAAAAAAAAACGACAGTGGTACCCCTTACGTTTTTTTTTTTTGGGCGAAAAATTAAGTTTCTCCAATCTTCCCAAAACTCTGGATTCTGATAGAGGGCCATGAGACTTAGACCTGAGTGCAAAAATGGAGGCTCTAACCCCTTCCAGAGCTGAGATATCGAAACTCAAAAATTCGGCCCGAAAAAAAAACGACAGTGGTACCCCTTACGTTTTTTTTTTTTTGGGCGAAAAATTAAGTTTCTCCAATCTTCCCAAAACTCTGGATTCTGATAGAGGGCCATGAGACTTAGACCTGAGTGCAAAAATGGAGGCTCTAACCCCTTCCACAGCTGAGATATCGAAACTCAAAAATTCGGCCCGAAAAAAAAACCGACAGTGGTACCCCTTACGTTTTTTTTTTTTTTGGGCGAAAAATTAAGTTTCTCCAATCTTCCCAAAACTCTGGATTCTGATAGAGGGCCATGAGACTTAGACCTGAGTGCAAAAATGGAGGCTCTAGCCCCTTCCAGATTTGAGATATCGAAACTCAAAAATTCGGCCCGAAAAAAAAAACGACAGTGGTACCCCTTACGTTTTTTTTTTTGGGCGAAAAATTAAGTTTCTCCAATCTTCCCAAAACTCTGGATTCTGATAGAGGGCCATGAGACTTAGACCTGAGTGCAAAAATGGAGGCTCTAGCCCCTTCCAGAGCTGAGATATCGAAACTCAAAAATTCGGCCCGAAAAAAAAAAACGACAGTGGTACCCCTTACGTTTTTTTTTTTGGGTGAAAAATTAAGTTTCTCCAATCTTCCCAAAACTCTGGATTCTGACAGAGGGCCATGAGACTTAGACCTGAGTGCAAAAATGGAGGCTCCAACCCCTTCCAGAGCTGAGATATCGAAACTCAAAAATTCGGCCCGAAAAAAAACCGACAGTGGTACCCCTTACGTTTTTTTTTTGGGCGAAAAATTAAGTTTCTCCAATCTTCCCAAAACTCTGGATTCTGAAAGAGGGCCATGAGACTTAGACCTGAGTGCAAAAATGGAGGCTCTAGCCCCTTCCAGAGCTGAGATATCGAAACTCAAAAATTCGGCCCGAAAAAAAAACAACAGTGGTACCCCTTACGTTTTTTTTTTTTGGGTGAAAAATTAAGTTTCTCCAATCTTCTCAAAACTCTGGATTCTGATAGAGGGCCATGAGACTTAGACCTGAGTGCAAAAATGGAGGCTCTAGCCCCTTCCAGAGCTGAGATATCGAAACTCAAAAATTCGGCCCGAAAAAAAAACGACAGTGGTACCCCTTATGTTTTTTTTTTGGGCGAAAAATTAAGTTTCTCCAATCTTCCCAAAACTCTGGATTCTGATAGAGGGCCATGAGACTTAGACCTGAGTGCAAAAATGGAGGCTCTAACCCCTTCCACAGCTGAGATATCGAAACTCAAAAATTCGGCCCGAAAAAAAAACCGACAGTGGTACCCCTTACGTTTTTTGTTTTTTTTTGGGCGAAAAATTAAGTTTCTCCAATCTTCCCAAAACTCTGGATTCTGACAGAGGGCCATGAGACTTAGACCTGAGTGCAAAAATGGAGGCTCTAGCCCCTTCCAGAGCTGAGATATCGAAACTCAAAAATTCGGCCCGAAAAAAAAACGACAGTGGTACCCCTTACGTTTTTTTTTTTTTGGGCGAAAAATTAAGTTTCTCCAATCTTCCCAAAACTCTGGATTCTGATAGAGGGCCATGAGACTTAGACCTGAGTGCAAAAATGGAGGCTCTAGCCCCTTCCAGATTTGAGATATCGAAACTCAAAAATTCGGCCCGAAAAAAAAAACGACAGTGGTACCCCTTACGTTTTTTTTTTTGGGCGAAAAATTAAGTTTCTCCAATCTTCCCAAAACTCTGGATTCTGATAGAGGGCCATGAGACTTAGACCTGAGTGCAAAAATGGAGGCTCTAGCCCCTTCCAGAGCTGAGATATCGAAACTCAAAAATTCGGCCCGAAAAAAAAAAACGACAGTGGTACCCCTTACGTTTTTTTTTTTGGGTGAAAAATTAAGTTTCTCCAATCTTCCCAAAACTCTGGATTCTGACAGAGGGCCATGAGACTTAGACCTGAGTGCAAAAATGGAGGCTCTAACCCCTTCCAGAGCTGAGATATCGAAACTCAAAAATTCGGCCCGAAAAAAAACCGACAGTGGTACCCCTTACGTTTTTTTTTTGGGCGAAAAATTAAGTTTCTCCAATCTTCCCAAAACTCTGGATTCTGAAAGAGGGCCATGAGACTTAGACCTGAGTGCAAAAATGGAGGCTCTAGCCCCTTCCAGAGCTGAGATATCGAAACTCAAAAATTCGGCCCGAAAAAAAAACAACAGTGGTACCCCTTACGTTTTTTTTTTTGGGTGAAAAATTAAGTTTCTCCAATCTTCCCAAAACTCTGGATTCTAAAAGAGGGCCATGAGACTTAGACCTGAGTGCAAAAATGGAGGCTCTAGCCCCTTCCAGAGCTGAGATATCGAAACTCAAAAATTCGGCCCGAAAAAAAAAACGACAGTGGTACCCCTTACGTTTTTTTTTTTGGGGCGAAAAATTAAGTTTCTCCAATCTTCCCAAAACTCTGGATTCTGATAGAGGGCCATGAGACTTAGACCTGAGTGCAAAAATGGAGGCTCTAGCCCCTTCCAGAGCTGAGATATCGAAACTCAAAAATTCGGCCCGAAAAAAAAAACGACAGTGGTACCCCTTACGTTTTTTTTTTTTTGGCCGAAAAATTAAGTTTCTCCAATCTTCCCAAAACTCTGGATTATGATAGAGGGCCATGAGACTTAGACATGAGTGCAAAAATGGAGGCTCTAACCCCTTCCAGAGCTGAGATATCGAAACTCAAAAATTCGGCCCGAAAAAAAACGAAAGTGGTACCCCTTACGTTTTTTTTTTTGGGCGAAAAATTAAGTTTCTCCAATCTTCCCAAAACTCTGGATTCTGATAGAGGGCCATGAGACTTAGACCTGAGTGCAAAAATGGAGGCTCTAGCCCCTTCCAGAGCTGAGATATCGAAACTCAAAAATTCGGCGCGAAAAAAAAATGACAGTGGTACCCCTTACGTTTTTTTTTTTGGGTGAAAAATTAAGTTTCTCCAATCTTCCCAAAACTCTGGATTCTGATAGAGGGCCATGAGACTTAGACCTGAGTGCAAAAATGGAGGCTCTAGCCCCTTCCAGAGCTGAGATATCGAAACTCAAAAATTCGGCCCGAAAAAAAAACGACAGTGGTACCCCTTACGTTTTTTTTTTTGGGTGAAAAATTAAGTGTCTCCAATCTTCCCAAAACTCTGGATTCTGATAGAGGGCCATGAGACTTAGACCTGAGTGCAAAAATGGAGGCTCTAGCCCCTTCCAGAGCTGAGATATCGAAACTCAAAAATTTGGCCCGAAAAAAAAACGACAGTGGTACCCCTTACGTTTTTTTTTTTTGGGCGAAAAATTAAGTTTCTCCAATCTTCCCAAAACTCTGGATTCTGATAGAGGGCCATGAGACTTAGACCTGAGTGCAAAAATGGAGGCTCTAGACCCTTCCAGAGCCGAGATATCGAAACTCAAAAATTCGGCCCGAAAAAAAAAACGACAGTGGTACCCCTTACGTTTTTTTTTTTTTTTTGGGCGAAAAATTAAGTTTCTCCAATCTTCCCAAAACTCTGGATTCTGATAGAGGGCCATGAGACTTAGACCTGAGTGCAAAAATGGAGGCTCTAACCCCTTCCAGAGCTGAGATATCGAAACTCAAAAATTCGGCCCGAAAAAAAAACGACAGTGGTACCCCTTACGTTTTTTTTTTTTGGGTGAAAAATTAAGTTTCTCCAATCTTCTCAAAACTCTGGATTCTGATAGAGGGCCATGAGACTTAGACCTGAGTGCAAAAATGGAGGCTCTAACCCCTTCCAGAGCTGAGATATTGAAACTCAAAAATTTGGCCCGAAAAAAAAACGACAGTGGTACCCCTTACGTTTTTTTTTTTGGCCGAAAAATTAAGTTTCTCCAATCTTCCCAAAACTCTGGATTCTGATAGAGGGCCATGAGACTTAGACCTGAGTGCAAAAATGGAGGCTCTAGCCCCTTCCAGAGCTGAGATATCGAAACTCAAAAATTCGGCCCGAAAAAAAAACGACAGTGGTACCCCTTACGTTTTTTTTTTTTGGGTGAAAAATTAAGTTTCTCCAATCTTCTCAAAACTCTGGATTCTGATAGAGGGCCATGAGACTTAGACCTGAGTGCAAAAATGGAGGCTCTAGCCCCTTCCAGAGCTGAGATATCGAAACTCAAAAATTCGGCCCGAAAAAAAAACGACAGTGGTACCCCTTACGTTTTTTTTTTTTGGGCGAAAAATTAAGTTTCTCCAATCTTCCCAAAACTCTGGATTCTGATAGAGGGCCATGAGACTTAGACCTGAGTGCAAAAATGGAGGCTCTAACCCCTTCCAGAGCTGAGATATCGAAACTCAAAAATTCGGCCCGAAAAAAAAAACGACAGTGGTACCCCTTACGTTTTTTTTTTTTTGGGCGAAAAATTAAGTTTCTCCAATCTTCCCAAAACTCTGGATTCTGATAGAGGGCCATGAGACTTAGACCTGAGTGCAAAAATGGAGGCTCTAACCCCTTCCACAGCTGAGATATCGAAACTCAAAAATTCGGCCCGAAAAAAAAACCGACAGTGGTACCCCTTACGTTTTTTGTTTTTTTTTGGGCGAAAAATTAAGTTTCTCCAATCTTCCCAAAACTCTGGATTCTGACAGAGGGCCATGAGACTTAGACCTGAGTGCAAAAATGGAGGCTCTAGCCCCTTCCAGAGCTGAGGTATCGAAACTCAAAAATTCGGCCCGAAAAAAAAAACGACAGTGGTACCCCTTACGTTTTTTTTTTTTTGGCCGAAAAATTAAGTTTCTCCAATCTTCCCAAAACTCTGGATTATGATAGAGGGCCATGAGACTTAGACATGAGTGCAAAAATGGAGGCTCTAACCCCTTCCAGAGCTGAGATATCGAAACTCAAAAATTCGGCCCGAAAAAAAACGACAGTGGTACCCCTTACGTTTTTTTTTTGGGCGAAAAATTAAGTTTCTCCAATCTTCCCAAAACTCTGGATTCTGATAGAGGGCCATGAGACTTAGACCTGAGTGCAAAAATGGAGGCTCTAGCCCCTTCCAGAGCTGAGATATCGAAACTCAAATATTCGGCCCGAAAAAAAAAACGACAGTGGTACCCCTTACGTTTTTTTTTTTGGCGAAAAATTAAGTTTCTCCAATCTTCCCAAAACTCTGGATTCTGATAGAGGGCCATGAGACTTAGACCTGAGTGCAAAAATGGAGGCTCTAGCCCCTTCCAGAGCTGAGATATCGAAACTCAAAAATTCGGCCCGAAAAAAAACGACAGTGGTACCCCTTACGTTTTTTTTTTTGGGCGAAAAATTAAGTTTCTCCAATCTTCCCAAAACTCTGGATTCTGATAGAGGGCCATGAGACTTAGACCTGAGTGCAAAAATGGAGGCTCTAGCCCCTTCCAGAGCTGAGATATCGAAACTCAAAAATTCGGCCCGAAAAAAAAATGACAGTGGTACCCCTTACGTTTTTTTTTTTGGGTGAAAAATTAAGTTTCTCCAATCTTCCCAAAACTCTGGATTCTGATAGAGGGCCATGAGACTTAGACCTGAGTGCAAAAATAGAGGCTCTAGCCCCTTCCAGAGCTGATATATCGAAACTCAAAAATTCGGCCCGAAAAAAAAAACGACAGTGGTACCCCTTACGTTTTTTTTTTTGGGTGAAAAATTAAGTTTCTCCAATCTTCCCAAAACTCTGGATTCTAAAAGAGGGCCATGAGACTTAGACCTGAGTGCAAAAATGGAGGCTCTAGCCCCTTCCAGAGCTGAGATATCGAAACTCAAAAATTCGGCCCGAAAAAAAAAACGACAGTGGTACCCCTTACGTTTTTTTTTTTGGGGCGAAAAATTAAGTTTCTCCAATCTTCCCAAAACTCTGGATTCTGATAGAGGGCCATGAGACTTAGACCTGAGTGCAAAAATGGAGGCTCTAGCCCCTTCCAGAGCTGAGATATCGAAACTCAAAAATTCGGCCCGAAAAAAAAAACGACAGTGGTACCCCTTACGTTTTTTTTTTTTTTGGCCGAAAAATTAAGTTTCTCCAATCTTCCCAAAACTCTGGATTATGATAGAGGGCCATGAGACTTAGACATGAGTGCAAAAATGGAGGCTCTAACCCCTTCCAGAGCTGAGATATCGAAACTCAAAAATTCGGCCCGAAAAAAAACGACAGTGGTACCCCTTACGTTTTTTTTTTGGGCGAAAAATTAAGTTTCTCCAATCTTCCCAAAACTCTGGATTCTGATAGAGGGCCATGAGACTTAGACCTGAGTGCAAAAATGGAGGCTCTAGCCCCTTCCAGAGCTGAGATATCGAAACTCAAAAATTCGGCGCGAAAAAAAAAATGACAGTGGTACCCCTTACGTTTTTTTTTTTGGGTGAAAAATTAAGTTTCTCCAATCTTCCCAAAACTCTGGATTCTGATAGAGGGCCATGAGACTTAGACCTGAGTGCAAAAATGGAGGCTCTAGCCCCTTCCAGAGCTGAGATATCGAAACTCAAAAATTCGGCGCGAAAAAAAAAATGACAGTGGTACCCCTTACGTTTTTTTTTTTGGGTGAAAAATTAAGTTTCTCCAATCTTCCCAAAACTCTGGATTCTGATAGAGGGCCATGAGACTTAGACCTGAGTGCAAAAATGGAGGCTCTAGCCCCTTCCAGAGCTGAGATATCGAAACTCAAAAATTCGGCCCGAAAAAAAAAACGACAGTGGTACCCCTTAAGTTTTTTTTTTTGGGTGAAAAATTAAGTTTCTCCAATCTTCCCAAAACTCTGGATTCTGATAGAGGGCCATGAGACTTAGACCTGAGTGCAAAAATGGAGGCTCTAGCCCCTTCCAGAGCTGAGATATCGAAACTCAAAAATTTGGCCCGAAAAAAAAACGACAGTGGTACCCCTTACGTTTTTTTTTTTGGGCGAAAAATTAAGTTTCTCCAATCTTCCCAAAACTCTGGATTCTGATAGAGGGCCATGAGACTTAGACCTGAGTGCAAAAATGGAGGCTCTAGCCCCTTCCAGAGCTGAGATATCGAAACTCAAAAATTCGGCCCGAAAAAAAAAACGACAGTGGTACCCCTTACGTTTTTTTTTTTTTGGGCGAAAAATTAAGTTTCTCCAATCTTCCCCAAACTCTGGATTCTGATAGAGGGCCATGAGACTTAGACCTGAGTGCAAAAATGGAGGCCCTAGCCCTTTCCAGAGCTGAGATATCGAAACTCAAAAATTCGGCCCGAAAAAAAACGACAGTGGTACCCCTTACGTTTTTTTTTTTTGGGCGAAAAATTAAGTTTCTCAAATCTTCCCAAAACTCTGGATACTGATAGAGGGCCATGAGACTTAGACCTGAGTGCAAAAATGGAGGCTCTAACCCCTTCCAGAGCTGAGATATCGAAACTCAAAAATTCAGCCCGAAAAAAAACGACAGTGGTACCCCTTACGGTTTTTTTTTTGGGCGAAAAATTAAGTTTCTCCAATCTTCCCAAAACTCTGGATTCTGATAGAGGGCCATGAGACTTAGACCTGAGTGCAAAAATGGAGGCTCTAGCCCCTTCCAGAGCTGAGATATCGAAACTCAAATATTCGGCCCGAAAAAAAAAACGACAGTGGTACCCCTTACGTTTTTTTTTTTGGCGAAAAATTAAGTTTCTCCAATCTTCCCAAAACTCTGGATTCTGATAGAGGGCCATGAGACTTAGACCTGAGTGCAAAAATGGAGGCCCTAGCCCTTTCCAGAGCTGAGATATCGAAACTCAAAAATTCGTCCCGAAAAAAAACGACAGTGGTACCCCTTACGTTTTTTTTTTTTGGGCGAAAAATTAAGTTTCTCAAATCTTCCCAAAACTCTGGATACTGATAGAGGGCCATGAGACTTAGACCTGAGTGCAAAAATGGAGGCTCTAACCCCTTCCAGAGCTGAGATATCGAAACTCAAAAATTCAGCCCGAAAAAAAACGACAGTGGTACCCCTTACGGTTTTTTTTTTGGGCGAAAAATTAAGTTTCTCCAATCTTCCCAAAACTCTGGATTCTGATAGAGGGCCATGAGACTTAGACCTGAGTGCAAAAATGGAGGCTCTAGCCCCTTCCAGAGCTGAGATATCGAAACTCAAAAATTCGGCCCGAAAAAAAAACGACAGTGGTACCCCTTACGTTTTTTTTTTGGCGAAAAATTAAGTTTCTCCAATCTTCCCAAAACTCTGGATTCTGATAGAGGGCCATGAGACTTAGACCTGAGTGCAGAAATGGAGGCTCTAGCCCCTTCCAGAGCTGAGATATCGAAACTCAAAAATTCGGCCCGAAAAAAAAAACGACAGTGGTACCCCTTACGTTTTTTTTTTTTTTCGGGCGAAAAAATAAGTTTCTCCAATCTTCCCAAAACTCTGGATTCTGACAGAGGGCCATGAGACTTAGACCTGAGTGCAAAAATGGAGGCTCTAGCCCCTTCCAGAGCTGAGATATCGAAACTCAAACATTCGGCCCGAAAAAAAAACGACAGTGGTACCCCTTACGTTTTTTTTTTTGGGCGAAAAATTTAGTTTTTTCCAATCTTCCCAAAACTCTGGATTCTGATAGAGGGCCATGAGACTTAGACCTGAGTGCAAAAGGAGGCTCTAGCCCCTTCCAGAGCTGAGATATCGAAACTCAAAAATTCGGCCCGAAAAAAAAACGACAGTGGTACCCCTTACGTTTTTTTTTTTTGGGCGAAAAATTAAGTTTCTCCAATCTTCCCCAAACTCTGGATTCTGATAGAGGGCCATGAGACTTAGACCTGAGTGCAAAAATGGAGGCTCTAACCCCTTCCACAGCTGAGATATCGAAACTCAAAAATTCGGCCCGAAAAAAAAAACGACAGTGGTACCCCTTACGTTTTTTTTTTTGGGTGAAAAATTAAGTTTCTCCAATCTTCTCAAAACTCTGGATTCTGATAGAGGGCCATGAGACTTAGACCTGAGTGCAAAAATGGAGGCTCTAGCCCCTTCCAGAGCTGAGATATCGAAACTCAAAAATTCGGCCCGAAAAAAAAATGACAGTGGTACCCCTTACGTTTTTTTTTTTGGGGCGAAAAATTAAGTTTCTCCAATCTTCCCAAAACTCTGGATTCTGATAGAGGGCCATGAGACTTAGACCTGAGTGCAAAAATGGAGGCTCTAGCCCCTTCCAGAGCTGAGATATCGAAACTCAAAAATTCGGCCCGAAAAAAAAAACGACAGTGGTACCCCTTACGTTTTTTTTTTTTTGGCCGAAAAATTAAGTTTCTCCAATCTTCCCAAAACTCTGGATTATGATAGAGGGCCATGAGACTTAGACATGAGTGCAAAAATGGAGGCTCTAACCCCTTCCAGAGCTGAGATATCGAAACTCAAAAATTCGGCCCGAAAAAAAACGACAGTGGTACCCCTTACGTTTTTTTTTTGGGCGAAAAATTAAGTTTCTCCAATCTTCCCAAAACTCTGGATTCTGATAGAGGGCCATGAGACTTAGACCTGAGTGCAAAAATGGAGGCTCTAGCCCCTTCCAGAGCTGAGATATCGAAACTCAAAAATTCGGCGCGAAAAAAAAAATGACAGTGGTACCCCTTACGTTTTTTTTTTTGGGTGAAAAATTAAGTTTCTCCAATCTTCCCAAAACTCTGGATTCTGATAGAGGGCCATGAGACTTAGACCTGAGTGCAAAAATGGAGGCTCTAGCCCCTTCCAGAGCTGAGATATCGAAACTCAAAAATTCGGCGCGAAAAAAAAAATGACAGTGGTACCCCTTACGTTTTTTTTTTTGGGTGAAAAATTAAGTTTCTCCAATCTTCCCAAAACTCTGGATTCTGATAGAGGGCCATGAGACTTAGACCTGAGTGCAAAAATGGAGGCTCTAGCCCCTTCCAGAGCTGAGATATCGAAACTCAAAAATTCGGCCCGAAAAAAAAAACGACAGTGGTACCCCTTAAGTTTTTTTTTTTGGGTGAAAAATTAAGTTTCTCCAATCTTCCCAAAACTCTGGATTCTGATAGAGGGCCATGAGACTTAGACCTGAGTGCAAAAATGGAGGCTCTAGCCCCTTCCAGAGCTGAGATATCGAAACTCAAAAATTTGGCCCGAAAAAAAAACGACAGTGGTACCCCTTACGTTTTTTTTTTTTGGGCGAAAAATTAAGTTTCTCCAATCTTCCCAAAACTCTGGATTCTGATAGAGGGCCATGAGACTTAGACCTGAGTGCAAAAATGGAGGCTCTAGCCCCTTCCAGAGCTGAGATATCGAAACTCAAAAATTCGGCCCGAAAAAAAAAACGACAGTGGTACCCCTTACGTTTTTTTTTTTTGGGCGAAAAATTAAGTTTCTCCAATCTTCCCCAAACTCTGGATTCTGATAGAGGGCCATGAGACTTAGACCTGAGTGCAAAAATGGAGGCCCTAGCCCTTTCCAGAGCTGAGATATCGAAACTCAAAAATTCGGCCCGAAAAAACACGACAGTGGTACCCCTTACGTTTTTTTTTTTTGGGCGAAAAATTAAGTTTCTCAAATCTTCCCAAAACTCTGGATACTGATAGAGGGCCATGAGACTTAGACCTGAGTGCAAAAATGGAGGCTCTAACCCCTTCCAGAGCTGAGATATCGAAACTCAAAAATTCAGCCCGAAAAAAAACGACAGTGGTACCCCTTACGGTTTTTTTTTTGGGCGAAAAATTAAGTTTCTCCAATCTTCCCAAAACTCTGGATTCTGATAGAGGGCCATGAGACTTAGACCTGAGTGCAAAAATGGAGGCTCTAGCCCCTTCCAGAGCTGAGATATCGAAACTCAAATATTCGGCCCGAAAAAAAAAACGACAGTGGTACCCCTTACGTTTTTTTTTTTGGCGAAAAATTAAGTTTCTCCAATCTTCCCAAAACTCTGGATTCTGATAGAGGGCCATGAGACTTAGACCTGAGTGCAAAAATGGAGGCCCTAGCCCTTTCCAGAGCTGAGATATCGAAACTCAAAAATTCGTCCCGAAAAAAAACGACAGTGGTACCCCTTACGTTTTTTTTTTTTGGGCGAAAAATTAAGTTTCTCAAATCTTCCCAAAACTCTGGATACTGATAGAGGGCCATGAGACTTAGACCTGAGTGCAAAAATGGAGGCTCTAACCCCTTCCAGAGCTGAGATATCGAAACTCAAAAATTCAGCCCGAAAAAAAACGACAGTGGTACCCCTTACGGTTTTTTTTTTGGGCGAAAAATTAAGTTTCTCCAATCTTCCCAAAACTCTGGATTCTGATAGAGGGCCATGAGACTTAGACCTGAGTGCAAAAATGGAGGCTCTAGCCCCTTCCAGAGCTGAGATATCGAAACTCAAAAATTCGGCCCGAAAAAAAAACGACAGTGGTACCCCTTACGTTTTTTTTTTTGGCGAAAAATTAAGTTTCTCCAATCTTCCCAAAACTCTGGATTCTGATAGAGGGCCATGAGACTTAGACCTGAGTGCAGAAATGGAGGCTCTAGCCCCTTCCAGAGCTGAGATATCGAAACTCAAAAATTCGGCCCGAAAAAAAAAACGACAGTGGTACCCCTTACGTTTTTTTTTTTTTTCGGGCGAAAAATTAAGTTTCTCCAATCTTCCCAAAACTCTGGATTCTGACAGAGGGCCATGAGACTTAGACCTGAGTGCAAAAATGGAGGCTCTAGCCCCTTCCAGAGCTGAGATATCGAAACTCAAACATTCGGCCCGAAAAAAAAACGACAGTGGTACCCCTTACGTTTTTTTTTTTGGGCGAAAAATTTAGTTTTTTCCAATCTTCCCAAAACTCTGGATTCTGATAGAGGGCCATGAGACTTAGACCTGAGTGCAAAAGGAGGCTCTAGCCCCTTCCAGAGCTGAGATATCGAAACTCAAAAATTCGGCCCGAAAAAAAAACGACAGTGGTACCCCTTACGTTTTTTTTTTTTGGGCGAAAAATTAAGTTTCTCCAATCTTCCCCAAACTCTGGATTCTGATAGAGGGCCATGAGACTTAGACCTGAGTGCAAAAATGGAGGCTCTAACCCCTTCCACAGCTGAGATATCGAAACTCAAAAATTCGGCCCGAAAAAAAAAACGACAGTGGTACCCCTTACGTTTTTTTTTTTGGGTGAAAAATTAAGTTTCTCCAATCTTCTCAAAACTCTGGATTCTGATAGAGGGCCATGAGACTTAGACCTGAGTGCAAAAATGGAGGCTCTAGCCCCTTCCAGAGCTGAGATATCGAAACTCAAAAATTCGGCCCGAAAAAAAAATGACAGTGGTACCCCTTACATTTTTTTTTTTTGGGCGAAAAATTAAGTTTCTCCAATCTTCCCAAAACTCTGGATTCTGATAGAGGGCCATGAGACTTAGACCTGAGTGCAAAAATGGAGGCTCTAACCCCTTCCAGAGCTGAGATATCGAAACTCAAAAATTTGGCCCGAAAAAAAAACGACAGTGGTACCCCTTACGGTTTTTTTTTTTTTGGGCGAAAAATTAAGTTTCTCCAATCTTCCCAAAACTCTGGATTCTGATAGAGGGCCATGAGGCTTAGACCTGAGTGCAAAAATGGAGGCTCTAGCCCCTTCCAGAGCTGAGATATCGAAACTCAAAAATTCGGCCCGAAAAAAAAACGACAGTGGTACCCCTTACGTTTTTTTCTTTTTGGCGAAAAATTAAGTTTCTCCAATCTTCCCAAAACTCTGGATTCTGATAGAGGGCCATGAGACTTAGACCTGAGTGCAAAAATGGAGGCTCTAGCCCCTTCCAGAGCTGAGATATCGAAACTCAAAAATTCGGCCCGAAAAAAAAAACGACAGTGGTACCCCTTACGTTTTTTTTTTTTGGCGAAAAATTAAGTTTCTCCAATCTTCCCAAAACTCTGGATTCTGATAGAGGGCCATGAGACTTAGACCTGAGTGCAAAAATGGAGGCCCTAGCCCTTTCCAGAGCTGAGATATCGAAACTCAAAAATTCGGCCCGAAAAAAAACGACAGTGGTACCCCTTACGTTTTTTTTTTTTTGGGCGAAAAATTAAGTTTCTCAAATCTTCCCAAAACTCTGGATACTGATAGAGGGCCATGAGACTTAGACCTGAGTGCAAAAATGGAGGCTCTAACCCCTTCCAGAGCTGAGATATCGAAACTCAAAAATTCAGCCCGAAAAAAAACGACAGTGGTACCCCTTACGGTTTTTTTTTTTGGGCGAAAAATTAAGTTTCTCCAATCTTCCCAAAACTCTGGATTCTGATAGAGGGCCATGAGACTTAGACCTGAGTGCAAAAATGGAGGCTCTAGCCCCTTCCAGAGCTGAGATATCGAAACTCAAAAATTCGGCCCAAAAAAAAAACGACAGTGGTACCCCTTACGTTTTTTTTTTTTTTGGGCGAAAAATTAAGTTTCTCCAATCTTCCCAAAACTCTGGATTCTGATAGAGGGCCATGAGACTTAGACCTGAGTGCAAAAATGGAGGCTCTAGCGCCTTCCAGAGCTGAGATATCGAAACTCAAAAATTCGGCCCGAAAAAAAAAACGACAGTGGTACCCCTTACGTTTTTTTTTTTTGGGCGAAAAATTAAGTTTCTCCAATCTTCCCAAAACTCTGGATTCTGATAGAGGGCCATGAGACTTAGACCTGAGTGCAAAAATGGAGGCTCTAGCCCCTTCCAGAGCTGAGATATCGAAACTCAAAAATTCGGCCCGAAAAAAAAAACGACAGTGGTACCCCTTACGTTTTTTTTTTTTTTTTGGGCGAAAAATTAAGTTTCTCCAATCTTCCCAAAACTCTGGATTCTGATAGAGGGCCATGAGACTTAGACCTGAGTGCAAAAATGGAGGCTCTAGCCCCTTCCAGAGCTGAGATATCGAAACTCAAAAATTCTGCCCGAAAAAAAAACGACAGTGGTACCCCTTACGTTTTTTTTTTTTGGCGAAAAATTAAGTTTCTCCAATCTTCCCAAAACTCTGGATTATGATAGAGGGCCATGAGACTTAGACCTGAGTGCAAAAATGGAGGCCCTAGCCCCTTCCAGAGCTGAGATATCGAAACTAAAAAATTCGGCCCGAAAAAAAAACGACAGTGGTACCCCTTATGTTTTTTTTTTTTGGGCGAAAAATTAAGTTTCTCCAATCTTCCCAAAACTATGGATTCTGATAGAGGGCCATGAGACTTAGACCTGAGTGCAAAAATGGAGGCTCTAGCCCCTTCCAGAGCTGAGATATCGAAACTCAAAAATTCGGCCCGAAAAAAAAACGACAGTGGTACCCCTCACGTTTTTTTTTTTTGGGTGAAAAATTAAGTTTCTCCAATCTTCCCAAAACTCTGGATTCTGATAGAGGGCCATGAGACTTAGACCTGAGTGCAAAAATGGAGGCTCTAGCCCCTTCCAGAGCTGAGATATCGAAACTCAAAAATTCGGCCCGAAAAAAAAAAACGACAGTGGTAACCCTTACGTTTTTTTATTTTTTGGGCGAAAAATTAAGTTTCTCCAATCTTCCCAAAACTCTGGATTCTGATAGAGGGCCATGAGACTTAGACCTGAGTGCAAAAATGGAGGCTCTAGCCCCTTCCAGAGCTGAGATATCGAAACTCAAAAATTCGGCCCGAAAAAAAAAACGACAGTGGTACCCCTTACGTTTTTTTTTTTTGGGCGAAAAATTAAGTTTCTCCAATCTTCCCAAAACTCTGGATTCTGATAGAGGGCCATGAGACTTAGACCTGAGTGCAAAAATGGAGGCTCTAACCCCTTCCAGAGCTGAGATATCGAAACTCAAAAATTCGGCCCGAAAAAAAAACGACAGTGGTACCCCTTACGTTTTTTTTGGGGGGGCGAAAAATTAAGTTTCTCCAATCTTCCCAAAACTCTGGATTCTGATAGAGGGCCATGAGACTTAGACCTGAGTGCAAAAATGGAGGCTCTAGCCCCTTCCAGAGCTGAGATATCGAAACTCAAAAATTCGGCCCGAAAAAAAAAACGACAGTGGTACCCCTTACGTTTTTTTTTTGGGCGAAAAATTAAGTTTCTCCAATCTTCCCAAAACTCTGGATTCTGATAGAGGGCCATGAGACTTAGACCTGAGTGCAAAAATGGAGGCTCTAGCCCCTTCCAGAGCTGAGATATCGAAACTCAAAAATTCGTCCCGAAAAAAAACGACAGTGGTACCCCTTATGTTTTTTTTTTTGGGCGAAAAATTAAGTTTCTCCAATCTTCCCAAAACTCTGGATTCTGATAGAGGGCCATGAGATTTAGACCTGAGTGCAAAAATGGAGGCTCTAGCCCCTTCCAGAGCTGAGATATCGAAACTCAAAAATTCGGCCCGAAAAAAAAACGACAGTGGTACCCCTTACGTTTTTTTTTTTGGGGCGAAAAATTAAGTTTCTCCAATCTTCCCAAAACTCTGGATTCTGATAGAGGGCCATGAGACTTAGACCTGAGTGCAAAAATAGAGGCTCTAGCCCCTTCCAGAGCTGAGATATCGAAACTCAAAAATTCGGCCCGAAAAAAAAAACGACAGTGGTACCCCTTACGTTTTTTTTTTTGGGTGAAAAATTAAGTTTCTCCAATCTTCCCAAAACTCTGGATTCTGATAGAGGGCCATGAGACTTAGACCTGAGTGCAAAAATGGAGGCTCTAGCCCCTTCCAGAGCTGAGATATCGAAACTCAAAAATTCGGCCCGAAAAAAAAAACGACAGTGGTACCCCTTACGTTTTTTTTTTTTTTGGCCGAAAAATTAAGTTTCTCCAATCTTCCCAAAACTCTGGATTATGATAGAGGGCCATGAGACTTAGACATGAGTGCAAAAATGGAGGCTCTAACCCCTTCCAGAGCTGAGATATCGAAACTCAAAAATTCGGCCCGAAAAAAAACGACAGTGGTACCCCTTACGTTTTTTTTTTGGGCGAAAAATTAAGTTTCTCCAATCTTCCCAAAACTCTGGATTCTGATAGAGGGCCATGAGACTTAGACCTGAGTGCAAAAATGGAGGCTCTAGCCCCTTCCAGAGCTGAGATATCGAAACTCAAAAATTCGGCGCGAAAAAAAAAATGACAGTGGTACCCCTTACGTTTTTTTTTTTGGGTGAAAAATTAAGTTTCTCCAATCTTCCCAAAACTCTGGATTCTGATAGAGGGCCATGAGACTTAGACCTGAGTGCAAAAATGGAGGCTCTAGCCCCTTCCAGAGCTGAGATATCGAAACTCAAAAATTCGGCGCGAAAAAAAAAATGACAGTGGTACCCCTTACGTTTTTTTTTTTGGGTGAAAAATTAAGTTTCTCCAATCTTCCCAAAACTCTGGATTCTGATAGAGGGCCATGAGACTTAGACCTGAGTGCAAAAATGGAGGCTCTAGCCCCTTCCAGAGCTGAGATATCGAAACTCAAAAATTCGGCCCGAAAAAAAAAACGACAGTGGTACCCCTTAAGTTTTTTTTTTTGGGTGAAAAATTAAGTTTCTCCAATCTTCCCAAAACTCTGGATTCTGATAGAGGGCCATGAGACTTAGACCTGAGTGCAAAAATGGAGGCTCTAGCCCCTTCCAGAGCTGAGATATCGAAACTCAAAAATTTGGCCCGAAAAAAAAAACGACAGTGGTACCCCTTACGTTTTTTTTTTTGGGCGAAAAATTAAGTTTCTCCAATCTTCCCAAAACTCTGGATTCTGATAGAGGGCCATGAGACTTAGACCTGAGTGCAAAAATGGAGGCTCTAGCCCCTTCCAGAGCTGAGATATCGAAACTCAAAAATTCGGCCCGAAAAAAAAAACGACAGTGGTACCCCTTACGTTTTTTTTTTTTTGGGCGAAAAATTAAGTTTCTCCAATCTTCCCCAAACTCTGGATTCTGATAGAGGGCCATGAGACTTAGACCTGAGTGCAAAAATGGAGGCCCTAGCCCTTTCCAGAGCTGAGATATCGAAACTCAAAAATTCGGCCCGAAAAAAAACGACAGTGGTACCCCTTACGTTTTTTTTTTTTGGGCGAAAAATTAAGTTTCTCAAATCTTCCCAAAACTCTGGATACTGATAGAGGGCCATGAGACTTAGACCTGAGTGCAAAAATGGAGGCTCTAACCCCTTCCAGAGCTGAGATATCGAAACTCAAAAATTCAGCCCGAAAAAAAACGACAGTGGTACCCCTTACGGTTTTTTTTTTGGGCGAAAAATTAAGTTTCTCCAATCTTCCCAAAACTCTGGATTCTGATAGAGGGCCATGAGACTTAGACCTGAGTGCAAAAATGGAGGCTCTAGCCCCTTCCAGAGCTGAGATATCGAAACTCAAATATTCGGCCCGAAAAAAAAAACGACAGTGGTACCCCTTACGTTTTTTTTTTTGGCGAAAAATTAAGTTTCTCCAATCTTCCCAAAACTCTGGATTCTGATAGAGGGCCATGAGACTTAGACCTGAGTGCAAAAATGGAGGCCCTAGCCCTTTCCAGAGCTGAGATATCGAAACTCAAAAATTCGTCCCGAAAAAAAACGACAGTGGTACCCCTTACGTTTTTTTTTTTTGGGCGAAAAATTAAGTTTCTCAAATCTTCCCAAAACTCTGGATACTGATAGAGGGCCATGAGACTTAGACCTGAGTGCAAAAATGGAGGCTCTAACCCCTTCCAGAGCTGAGATATCGAAACTCAAAAATTCAGCCCGAAAAAAAACGACAGTGGTACCCCTTACGGTTTTTTTTTTGGGCGAAAAATTAAGTTTCTCCAATCTTCCCAAAACTCTGGATTCTGATAGAGGGCCATGAGACTTAGACCTGAGTGCAAAAATGGAGGCTCTAGCCCCTTCCAGAGCTGAGATATCGAAACTCAAAAATTCGGCCCGAAAAAAAAACGACAGTGGTACCCCTTACGTTTTTTTTTTGGCGAAAAATTAAGTTTCTCCAATCTTCCCAAAACTCTGGATTCTGATAGAGGGCCATGAGACTTAGACCTGAGTGCAGAAATGGAGGCTCTAGCCCCTTCCAGAGCTGAGATATCGAAACTCAAAAATTCGGCCCGAAAAAAAAAACGACAGTGGTACCCCTTACGTTTTTTTTTTTTTCGGGCGAAAAAATAAGTTTCTCCAATCTTCCCAAAACTCTGGATTCTGACAGAGGGCCATGAGACTTAGACCTGAGTGCAAAAATGGAGGCTCTAGCCCCTTCCAGAGCTGAGATATCGAAACTCAAACATTCGGCCCGAAAAAAAAACGACAGTGGTACCCCTTACGTTTTTTTTTTTGGGCGAAAAATTTAGTTTTTTCCAATCTTCCCAAAACTCTGGATTCTGATAGAGGGCCATGAGACTTAGACCTGAGTGCAAAAGGAGGCTCTAGCCCCTTCCAGAGCTGAGATATCGAAACTCAAAAATTCGGCCCGAAAAAAAAACGACAGTGGTACCCCTTACGTTTTTTTTTTTTTGGGCGAAAAATTAAGTTTCTCCAATCTTCCCCAAACTCTGGATTCTGATAGAGGGCCATGAGACTTAGACCTGAGTGCAAAAATGGAGGCTCTAACCCCTTCCACAGCTGAGATATCGAAACTCAAAAATTCGGCCCGAAAAAAAAAACGACAGTGGTACCCCTTACGTTTTTTTTTTTGGGTGAAAAATTAAGTTTCTCCAATCTTCTCAAAACTCTGGATTCTGATAGAGGGCCATGAGACTTAGACCTGAGTGCAAAAATGGAGGCTCTAGCCCCTTCCAGAGCTGAGATATCGAAACTCAAAAATTCGGCCCGAAAAAAAAATGACAGTGGTACCCCTTACGTTTTTTTTTTTGGGGCGAAAAATTAAGTTTCTCCAATCTTCCCAAAACTCTGGATTCTGATAGAGGGCCATGAGACTTAGACCTGAGTGCAAAAATGGAGGCTCTAGCCCCTTCCAGAGCTGAGATATCGAAACTCAAAAATTCGGCCCGAAAAAAAAAACGACAGTGGTACCCCTTACGTTTTTTTTTTTTTGGCCGAAAAATTAAGTTTCTCCAATCTTCCCAAAACTCTGGATTATGATAGAGGGCCATGAGACTTAGACATGAGTGCAAAAATGGAGGCTCTAACCCCTTCCAGAGCTGAGATATCGAAACTCAAAAATTCGGCCCGAAAAAAAACGACAGTGGTACCCCTTACGTTTTTTTTTTGGGCGAAAAATTAAGTTTCTCCAATCTTCCCAAAACTCTGGATTCTGATAGAGGGCCATGAGACTTAGACCTGAGTGCAAAAATGGAGGCTCTAGCCCCTTCCAGAGCTGAGATATCGAAACTCAAAAATTCGGCGCGAAAAAAAAAATGACAGTGGTACCCCTTACGTTTTTTTTTTTGGGTGAAAAATTAAGTTTCTCCAATCTTCCCAAAACTCTGGATTCTGATAGAGGGCCATGAGACTTAGACCTGAGTGCAAAAATGGAGGCTCTAGCCCCTTCCAGAGCTGAGATATCGAAACTCAAAAATTCGGCGCGAAAAAAAAAATGACAGTGGTACCCCTTACGTTTTTTTTTTTGGGTGAAAAATTAAGTTTCTCCAATCTTCCCAAAACTCTGGATTCTGATAGAGGGCCATGAGACTTAGACCTGAGTGCAAAAATGGAGGCTCTAGCCCCTTCCAGAGCTGAGATATCGAAACTCAAAAATTCGGCCCGAAAAAAAAAACGACAGTGGTACCCCTTAAGTTTTTTTTTTTGGGTGAAAAATTAAGTTTCTCCAATCTTCCCAAAACTCTGGATTCTGATAGAGGGCCATGAGACTTAGACCTGAGTGCAAAAATGGAGGCTCTAGCCCCTTCCAGAGCTGAGATATCGAAACTCAAAAATTTGGCCCGAAAAAAAAACGACAGTGGTACCCCTTACGTTTTTTTTTTTTGGGCGAAAAATTAAGTTTCTCCAATCTTCCAAAAACTCTGGATTCTGATAGAGGGCCATGAGACTTAGACCTGAGTGCAAAAATGGAGGCTCTAGCCCCTTCCAGAGCTGAGATATCGAAACTCAAAAATTCGGCCCGAAAAAAAAAACGACAGTGGTACCCCTTACGTTTTTTTTTTTTGGGCGAAAAATTAAGTTTCTCCAATCTTCCCCAAACTCTGGATTCTGATAGAGGGCCATGAGACTTAGACCTGAGTGCAAAAATGGAGGCCCTAGCCCTTTCCAGAGCTGAGATATCGAAACTCAAAAATTCGGCCCGAAAAAACACGACAGTGGTACCCCTTACGTTTTTTTTTTTTGGGCGAAAAATTAAGTTTCTCAAATCTTCCCAAAACTCTGGATACTGATAGAGGGCCATGAGACTTAGACCTGAGTGCAAAAATGGAGGCTCTAACCCCTTCCAGAGCTGAGATATCGAAACTCAAAAATTCAGCCCGAAAAAAAACGACAGTGGTACCCCTTACGGTTTTTTTTTTGGGCGAAAAATTAAGTTTCTCCAATCTTCCCAAAACTCTGGATTCTGATAGAGGGCCATGAGACTTAGACCTGAGTGCAAAAATGGAGGCTCTAGCCCCTTCCAGAGCTGAGATATCGAAACTCAAATATTCGGCCCGAAAAAAAAAACGACAGTGGTACCCCTTACGTTTTTTTTTTTGGCGAAAAATTAAGTTTCTCCAATCTTCCCAAAACTCTGGATTCTGATAGAGGGCCATGAGACTTAGACCTGAGTGCAAAAATGGAGGCCCTAGCCCTTTCCAGAGCTGAGATATCGAAACTCAAAAATTCGTCCCGAAAAAAAACGACAGTGGTACCCCTTACGTTTTTTTTTTTTTGGGCGAAAAATTAAGTTTCTCAAATCTTCCCAAAACTCTGGATACTGATAGAGGGCCATGAGACTTAGACCTGAGTGCAAAAATGGAGGCTCTAACCCCTTCCAGAGCTGAGATATTGAAACTCAAAAATTCAGCCCGAAAAAAAACGACAGTGGTACCCCTTACGGTTTTTTTTTTGGGCGAAAAATTAAGTTTCTCCAATCTTCCCAAAACTCTGGATTCTGATAGAGGGCCATGAGACTTAGACCTGAGTGCAAAAATGGAGGCTCTAGCCCCTTCCAGAGCTGAGATATCGAAACTCAAAAATTCGGCCCGAAAAAAAAACGACAGTGGTACCCCTTACGTTTTTTTTTTTGGCGAAAAATTAAGTTTCTCCAATCTTCCCAAAACTCTGGATTCTGATAGAGGGCCATGAGACTTAGACCTGAGTGCAGAAATGGAGGCTCTAGCCCCTTCCAGAGCTGAGATATCGAAACTCAAAAATTCGGCCCGAAAAAAAAAAACGACAGTGGTACCCCTTACGTTTTTTTTTTTTTTTCGGGCGAAAAATTAAGTTTCTCCAATCTTCCCAAAACTCTGGATTCTGACAGAGGGCCATGAGACTTAGACCTGAGTGCAAAAATGGAGGCTCTAGCCCCTTCCAGAGCTGAGATATCGAAACTCAAACATTCGGCCCGAAAAAAAAACGACAGTGGTACCCCTTACGTTTTTTTTTTTGGGCGAAAAATTTAGTTTTTTCCAATCTTCCCAAAACTCTGGATTCTGATAGAGGGCCATGAGACTTAGACCTGAGTGCAAAAGGAGGCTCTAGCCCCTTCCAGAGCTGAGATATCGAAACTCAAAAATTCGGCCCGAAAAAAAAACGACAGTGGTACCCCTTACGTTTTTTTTTTTTGGGCGAAAAATTAAGTTTCTCCAATCTTCCCCAAACTCTGGATTCTGATAGAGGGCCATGAGACTTAGACCTGAGTGCAAAAATGGAGGCTCTAACCCCTTCCAGAGCTGAGATATTGAAACTCAAAAATTCAGCCCGAAAAAAAACGACAGTGGTACCCCTTACGGTTTTTTTTTTGGGCGAAAAATTAAGTTTCTCCAATCTTCCCAAAACTCTGGATTCTGATAGAGGGCCATGAGACTTAGACCTGAGTGCAAAAATGGAGGCTCTAGCCCCTTCCAGAGCTGAGATATCGAAACTCAAAAATTCGGCCCGAAAAAAAAACGACAGTGGTACCCCTTACGTTTTTTTTTTTGGCGAAAAATTAAGTTTCTCCAATCTTCCCAAAACTCTGGATTCTGATAGAGGGCCATGAGACTTAGACCTGAGTGCAGAAATGGAGGCTCTAGCCCCTTCCAGAGCTGAGATATCGAAACTCAAAAATTCGGCCCGAAAAAAAAAAACGACAGTGGTACCCCTTACGTTTTTTTTTTTTTTTCGGGCGAAAAATTAAGTTTCTCCAATCTTCCCAAAACTCTGGATTCTGACAGAGGGCCATGAGACTTAGACCTGAGTGCAAAAATGGAGGCTCTAGCCCCTTCCAGAGCTGAGATATCGAAACTCAAACATTCGGCCCGAAAAAAAAACGACAGTGGTACCCCTTACGTTTTTTTTTTTGGGCGAAAAATTTAGTTTTTTCCAATCTTCCCAAAACTCTGGATTCTGATAGAGGGCCATGAGACTTAGACCTGAGTGCAAAAGGAGGCTCTAGCCCCTTCCAGAGCTGAGATATCGAAACTCAAAAATTCGGCCCGAAAAAAAAACGACAGTGGTACCCCTTACGTTTTTTTTTTTTGGGCGAAAAATTAAGTTTCTCCAATCTTCCCCAAACTCTGGATTCTGATAGAGGGCCATGAGACTTAGACCTGAGTGCAAAAATGGAGGCTCTAACCCCTTCCACAGCTGAGATATCGAAACTCAAAAATTCGGCCCGAAAAAAAAAACGACAGTGGTACCCCTTACGTTTTTTTTTTTGGGTGAAAAATTAAGTTTCTCCAATCTTCTCAAAACTCTGGATTCTGATAGAGGGCCATGAGACTTAGACCTGAGTGCAAAAATGGAGGCTCTAGCCCCTTCCAGAGCTGAGATATCGAAACTCAAAAATTCGGCCCGAAAAAAAAATGACAGTGGTACCCCTTACATTTTTTTTTTTTGGGCGAAAAATTAAGTTTCTCCAATCTTCCCAAAACTCTGGATTCTGATAGAGGGCCATGAGACTTAGACCTGAGTGCAAAAATGGAGGCTCTAACCCCTTCCAGAGCTGAGATATCGAAACTCAAAAATTTGGCCCGAAAAAAAAACGACAGTGGTACCCCTTACGGTTTTTTTTTTTTTGGGCGAAAAATTAAGTTTCTCCAATCTTCCCAAAACTCTGGATTCTGATAGAGGGCCATGAGGCTTAGACCTGAGTGCAAAAATGGAGGCTCTAGCCCCTTCCAGAGCTGAGATATCGAAACTCAAAAATTCGGCCCGAAAAAAAAACGACAGTGGTACCCCTTACGTTTTTTTCTTTTTGGCGAAAAATTAAGTTTCTCCAATCTTCCCAAAACTCTGGATTCTGATAGAGGGCCATGAGACTTAGACCTGAGTGCAAAAATGGAGGCTCTAGCCCCTTCCAGAGCTGAGATATCGAAACTCAAAAATTCGGCCCGAAAAAAAAAACGACAGTGGTACCCCTTACGTTTTTTTTTTTTGGCGAAAAATTAAGTTTCTCCAATCTTCCCAAAACTCTGGATTCTGATAGAGGGCCATGAGACTTAGACCTGAGTGCAAAAATGGAGGCCCTAGCCCTTTCCAGAGCTGAGATATCGAAACTCAAAAATTCGGCCCGAAAAAAAACGACAGTGGTACCCCTTACGTTTTTTTTTTTTGGGCGAAAAATTAAGTTTCTCAAATCTTCCCAAAACTCTGGATACTGATAGAGGGCCATGAGACTTAGACCTGAGTGCAAAAATGGAGGCTCTAACCCCTTCCAGAGCTGAGATATCGAAACTCAAAAATTCAGCCCGAAAAAAAACGACAGTGGTACCCCTTACGGTTTTTTTTTTTGGGCGAAAAATTAAGTTTCTCCAATCTTCCCAAAACTCTGGATTCTGATAGAGGGCCATGAGACTTAGACCTGAGTGCAAAAATGGAGGCTCTAGCCCCTTCCAGAGCTGAGATATCGAAACTCAAAAATTCGGCCCAAAAAAAAAACGACAGTGGTACCCCTTACGTTTTTTTTTTTGGCGAAAAATTAAGTTTCTCCAATCTTCCCAAAACTCTGGATTCTGATAGAGGGCCATGAGACTTAGACCTGAGTGCAGAAATGGAGGCTCTAGCCCCTTCCAGAGCTGAGATATCGAAACTCAAAAATTCGGCCCGAAAAAAAAAACGACAGTGGTACCCCTTACGTTTTTTTTTTTGGGTGAAAAATTAAGTTTCTCCAATCTTCCCCAAACTCTGGATTCTGATAGAGGGCCATGAGACTTAGACCTGAGTGCAGAAATGGAGGCTCTAGCCCCTTCCAGAGCTGAGATATCGAAACTCAAAAATTTGGCCCGAAAAAAAAACGACAGTGGTACCCCTTACGTTTTTTTATTTTTTGGGCGAAAAATTAAGTTTCTCCAATCTTCCCAAAACTCTGGATTCTGATAGAGGGCCATGAGACTTAGACCTGAGTGCAAAAATGGAGGCTCTAGCCCCTTCCAGAGCTGAGATATCGAAACTCAAAAATTCGGCCCGAAAAAAAAACGACAGTGGTACCCCTTACGTTTTTTTTTTTTTTGGCGAAAAATTAAGTTTCTCCAATCTTCCCAAAACTCTGGATTCTGATAGAGGGCCATGAGACTTAGACCTGAGTGCAAATATGGAGGCTCTAGCCCCTTCCAGAGCTGAGATATCGAAACTCAAAAATTCGGCCCGAAAAAAAAAACGACAGTGGTACCCCTTACGTTTTTTTTTTTTTTGGGCAAAAAATTAAGTTTCTCCAATCTTCCCAAAACTCTGGATTCTGATAGAGGGCCATGAGACTTAGACCTGAGTGCAAAAATGGAGGCTCTAACCCCTTCCAGAGCTGAGATATCGAAACTCAAAAATTTGGCCCGAAAAAAAAACGACAGTGGTACCCCTTACGTTTTTTTATTTTTTGGGCGAAAAATTAAGTTTCTCCAATCTTCCCAAAACTCTGGATTCTGATAGAGGGCCATGAGACTTAGACCTGAGTGCAAAAATGGAGGCTCTAGCCCCTTCCAGAGCTGAGATATCGAAACTCAAAAATTCGGCCCGAAAAAAAAACCGACAGTGGTACCCCTTACGTTTTTTTTTTTGGGCGAAAAATTAAGTTTCTCCAATCTTCCCAAAACTCTGGATTCTGATAGAGGGCCATGAGACTTAGACCTGAGTGCAAAAATGGAGGCTCTAGCGCCTTCCAGAGCTGAGATATCGAAACTCAAAAATTCGGCCCGAAAAAAAAAACGACAGTGGTACCCCTTACGTTTTTTTTTTTTGGGCGAAAAATTAAGTTTCTCCAATCTTCCCAAAACTCTGGATTCTGATAGAGGGCCATGAGACTTAGACCTGAGTGCAAAAATGGAGGCTCTAGCCCCTTCCAGAGCTGAGATATCGAAACTCAAAAATTCGGCCCGAAAAAAAAAACGACAGTGGTACCCCTTACGTTTTTTTTTTTTTTTGGGCGAAAAATTAAGTTTCTCCAATCTTCCCAAAACTCTGGATTCTGATAGAGGGCCATGAGACTTAGACCTGAGTGCAAAAATGGAGGCTCTAGCCCCTTCCAGAGCTGAGATATCGAAACTCAAAAATTCTGCCCGAAAAAAAAACGACAGTGGTACCCCTTACGTTTTTTTTTTTTGGCGAAAAATTAAGTTTCTCCAATCTTCCCAAAACTCTGGATTATGATAGAGGGCCATGAGACTTAGACCTGAGTGCAAAAATGGAGGCCCTAGCCCCTTCCAGAGCTGAGATATCGAAACTAAAAAATTCGGCCCGAAAAAAAAACGACAGTGGTACCCCTTATGTTTTTTTTTTTTGGGCGAAAAATTAAGTTTCTCCAATCTTCCCAAAACTATGGATTCTGATAGAGGGCCATGAGACTTAGACCTGAGTGCAAAAATGGAGGCTCTAGCCCCTTCCAGAGCTGAGATATCGAAACTCAAAAATTCGGCCCGAAAAAAAAACGACAGTGGTACCCCTCACGTTTTTTTTTTTTGGGTGAAAAATTAAGTTTCTCCAATCTTCCCAAAACTCTGGATTCTGATAGAGGGCCATGAGACTTAGACCTGAGTGCAAAAATGGAGGCTCTAGCCCCTTCCAGAGCTGAGATATCGAAACTCAAAAATTCGGCCCGAAAAAAAAAAACGACAGTGGTAACCCTTACGTTTTTTTATTTTTTGGGCGAAAAATTAAGTTTCTCCAATCTTCCCAAAACTCTGGATTCTGATAGAGGGCCATGAGACTTAGACCTGAGTGCAAAAATGGAGGCTCTAGCCCCTTCCAGAGCTGAGATATCGAAACTCAAAAATTCGGCCCGAAAAAAAAAACGACAGTGGTACCCCTTACGTTTTTTTTTTTTTGGGCGAAAAATTAAGTTTCTCCAATCTTCCCAAAACTCTGGATTCTGATAGAGGGCCATGAGACTTAGACCTGAGTGCAAAAATGGAGGCTCTAACCCCTTCCAGAGCTGAGATATCGAAACTCAAAAATTCGGCCCGAAAAAAAAACGACAGTGGTACCCCTTACGTTTTTTTTGGGGGGGCGAAAAATTAAGTTTCTCCAATCTTCCCAAAACTCTGGATTCTGATAGAGGGCCATGAGACTTAGACCTGAGTGCAAAAATGGAGGCTCTAGCCCCTTCCAGAGCTGAGATATCGAAACTCAAAAATTCGGCCCGAAAAAAAAAACGACAGTGGTACCCCTTACGTTTTTTTTTTGGGCGAAAAATTAAGTTTCTCCAATCTTCCCAAAACTCTGGATTCTGATAGAGGGCCATGAGACTTAGACCTGAGTGCAAAAATGGAGGCTCTAGCCCCTTCCAGAGCTGAGATATCGAAACTCAAAAATTCGTCCCGAAAAAAAACGACAGTGGTACCCCTTATGTTTTTTTTTTTGGGCGAAAAATTAAGTTTCTCCAATCTTCCCAAAACTCTGGATTCTGATAGAGGGCCATGAGATTTAGACCTGAGTGCAAAAATGGAGGCTCTAGCCCCTTCCAGAGCTGAGATATCGAAACTCAAAAATTCGGCCCGAAAAAAAAACGACAGTGGTACCCCTTACGTTTTTTTTTTTGGGGCGAAAAATTAAGTTTCTCCAATCTTCCCAAAACTCTGGATTCTGATAGAGGGCCATGAGACTTAGACCTGAGTGCAAAAATAGAGGCTCTAGCCCCTTCCAGAGCTGAGATATCGAAACTCAAAAATTCGGCCCGAAAAAAAAAACGACAGTGGTACCCCTTACGTTTTTTTTTTTGGGTGAAAAATTAAGTTTCTCCAATCTTCCCAAAACTCTGGATTCTGATAGAGGGCCATGAGACTTAGACCTGAGTGCAAAAATGGAGGCTCTAGCCCCTTCCAGAGCTGAGATATCGAAACTCAAAAATTCGGCCCGAAAAAAAAAACGAAAGTGGTACCCCTTACGTTTTTTTTTTTGGGCGAAAAATTAAGTTTCTCCAATCTTCCCAAAACTCTGGATTCTGATAGAGGGCCATGAGACTTAGACCTGAGTGCAAAAATGGAGGCTCTAGCCCCTTCCAGAGCTGAGATATCGAAACTCAAAAATTCGGCCCGAAAAAAAAAAACGACAGTGGTACCCCTTATGTTTTTTTTTTTGGGCGAAAAATTAAGTTTTTCCAATCTTCCCAAAACTCTGGATTCTGATAGAGGGCCATGAGACTTAGACCTGAGTGCAAAAATGGAGGCTCTAGCCCCTTCCAGAGCTGAGATATCGAAACTCAAAAATTCGGCCCGAAAAAAAAACGACAGTGGTACCCCTTACGTTTTTTTTTTTTGGGCGAAAAATTAAGTTTCTCCAATTCTCCCAAAACTCTGGATTCTGATAGAGGGCCATGATACTTAGACCTGAGTGCAAAAATGGAGGCTCTAGCCCCTTCCAGAGCTGAGATATCGAAACTCAAAAATTCGGCCCGAAAAAAAAACGACAGTGGTACCCCTTACGTTTTTTTTTTTTGGGTGAAAAATTAAGTTTCTCCAATCTTCTCAAAACTCTGGATTCTGATAGAGGGCCATGAGACTTAGACCTGAGTGCAAAAATGGAGGCTCTAGCCCCTTCCAGAGCTGAGATATCGAAACTCAAAAATTCGGCCCGAAAAAAAAATGACAGTGGTACCCCTTACGTTTTTTTTTTTGGGCGAAAAATTAAGTTTCTCCAATCTTCCCAAAACTCTGGATTCTGATAGAGGGCCATGAGACTTAGACCTGAGTGCAAATATGGAGGCTCTAGCCCCTTCCAGAGCTGAGATATCGAAACTCAAAAATTCGGCCCGAAAAAAAAACGACAGTGGTACCCCTTACGTTTTTTTTTTTTGGGTGAAAAATTAAGTTTCTCCAATCTTCTCAAAACTCTGGATTCTGATAGAGGGCCATGAGACTTAGACCTGAGTGCAAAAATGGAGGCCCTAGCCCCTTCCAGAGCTGAGATATCGAAACTCAAAAATTCGGCCCGAAAAAAAAAACGACAGTGGTACCCCTTATGTTTTTTTTTTTTGGGCGAAAAATTAAGTTTCTCCAATCTTCCCAAAACTCTGGATTCTGATAGAGGGCCATGAGACTTAGACCTGAGTGCAAAAATGGAGGCTCTAGCCCCTTCCAGAGCTGAGATATCGAAATTCAAAAATTCGGCCCGAAAAAAAAACGACAGTGGTACCCCTCACGTTTTTTTTTTTGGGTGAAAAATTAAGTTTCTCCAATCTTCCCAAAACTCTGGATTCTGATAGAGGGCCATGAGACTTAGACCTGAGTGCAAAAATGGAGGCTCTAGCCCCTTCCAGAGCTGAGATATCGAAACTCAAAAATTCGGCCCGAAAAAAAAAAACGACAGTGGTAACCCTTACGTTTTTTTATTTTTTGGGCGAAAAATTAAGTTTCTCCAATCTTCCCAAAACTCTGGATTCTGATAGAGGGCCATGAGACTTAGACCTGAGTGCAAAAATGGAGGCTCTAGCCCCTTCCAGAGCTGAGATATCGAAACTCAAAAATTCGGCCCGAAAAAAAAAACGACAGTGGTACCCCTTACGTTTTTTTTTTTTTGGGCGAAAAATTAAGTTTCTCCAATCTTCCCAAAACTCTGGATTCTGATAGAGGGCCATGAGACTTAGACCTGAGTGCAAAAATGGAGGCTCTAACCCCTTCCAGAGCTGAGATATCGAAACTCAAAAATTCGGCCCGAAAAAAAAACGACAGTGGTACCCCTTACGTTTTTTTTGGGGGGGCGAAAAATTAAGTTTCTCCAATCTTCCCAAAACTCTGGATTCTGATAGAGGGCCATGAGACTTAGACCTGAGTGCAAAAATGGAGGCTCTAGCCCCTTCCAGAGCTGAGATATCGAAACTCAAAAATTCGGCCCGAAAAAAAAAACGACAGTGGTACCCCTTACGTTTTTTTTTTGGGCGAAAAATTAAGTTTCTCCAATCTTCCCAAAACTCTGGATTCTGATAGAGGGCCATGAGACTTAGACCTGAGTGCAAAAATGGAGGCTCTAGCCCCTTCCAGAGCTGAGATATCGAAACTCAAAAATTCGTCCCGAAAAAAAACGACAGTGGTACCCCTTATGTTTTTTTTTTTGGGCGAAAAATTAAGTTTCTCCAATCTTCCCAAAACTCTGGATTCTGATAGAGGGCCATGAGATTTAGACCTGAGTGCAAAAATGGAGGCTCTAGCCCCTTCCAGAGCTGAGATATCGAAACTCAAAAATTCGGCCCGAAAAAAAAACGACAGTGGTACCCCTTACGTTTTTTTTTTTGGGGCGAAAAATTAAGTTTCTCCAATCTTCCCAAAACTCTGGATTCTGATAGAGGGCCATGAGACTTAGACCTGAGTGCAAAAATAGAGGCTCTAGCCCCTTCCAGAGCTGAGATATCGAAACTCAAAAATTCGGCCCGAAAAAAAAAACGACAGTGGTACCCCTTACGTTTTTTTTTTTGGGTGAAAAATTAAGTTTCTCCAATCTTCCCAAAACTCTGGATTCTGATAGAGGGCCATGAGACTTAGACCTGAGTGCAAAAATGGAGGCTCTAGCCCCTTCCAGAGCTGAGATATCGAAACTCAAAAATTCGGCCCGAAAAAAAAAACGAAAGTGGTACCCCTTACGTTTTTTTTTTTGGGCGAAAAATTAAGTTTCTCCAATCTTCCCAAAACTCTGGATTCTGATAGAGGGCCATGAGACTTAGACCTGAGTGCAAAAATGGAGGCTCTAGCCCCTTCCAGAGCTGAGATATCGAAACTCAAAAATTCGGCCCGAAAAAAAAAAACGACAGTGGTACCCCTTATGTTTTTTTTTTTGGGCGAAAAATTAAGTTTTTCCAATCTTCCCAAAACTCTGGATTCTGATAGAGGGCCATGAGACTTAGACCTGAGTGCAAAAATGGAGGCTCTAGCCCCTTCCAGAGCTGAGATATCGAAACTCAAAAATTCGGCCCGAAAAAAAAACGACAGTGGTACCCCTTACGTTTTTTTTTTTTGGGCGAAAAATTAAGTTTCTCCAATTCTCCCAAAACTCTGGATTCTGATAGAGGGCCATGATACTTAGACCTGAGTGCAAAAATGGAGGCTCTAGCCCCTTCCAGAGCTGAGATATCGAAACTCAAAAATTCGGCCCGAAAAAAAAACGACAGTGGTACCCCTTACGTTTTTTTTTTTGGGTGAAAAATTAAGTTTCTCCAATCTTCTCAAAACTCTGGATTCTGATAGAGGGCCATGAGACTTAGACCTGAGTGCAAAAATGGAGGCTCTAGCCCCTTCCAGAGCTGAGATATCGAAACTCAAAAATTCGGCCCGAAAAAAAAATGACAGTGGTACCCCTTACGTTTTTTTTTTTGGGCGAAAAATTAAGTTTCTCCAATCTTCCCAAAACTCTGGATTCTGATAGAGGGCCATGAGACTTAGACCTGAGTGCAAATATGGAGGCTCTAGCCCCTTCCAGAGCTGAGATATCGAAACTCAAAAATTCGGCCCGAAAAAAAAACGACAGTGGTACCCCTTACGTTTTTTTTTTTTGGGTGAAAAATTAAGTTTCTCCAATCTTCTCAAAACTCTGGATTCTGATAGAGGGCCATGAGACTTAGACCTGAGTGCAAAAATGGAGGCCCTAGCCCCTTCCAGAGCTGAGATATCGAAACTCAAAAATTCGGCCCGAAAAAAAAAACGACAGTGGTACCCCTTATGTTTTTTTTTTTTGGGCGAAAAATTAAGTTTCTCCAATCTTCCCAAAACTCTGGATTCTGATAGAGGGCCATGAGACTTAGACCTGAGTGCAAAAATGGAGGCTCTAGCCCCTTCCAGAGCTGAGATATCGAAATTCAAAAATTCGGCCCGAAAAAAAAACGACAGTGGTACCCCTCACGTTTTTTTTTTTGGGTGAAAAATTAAGTTTCTCCAATCTTCCCAAAACTCTGGATTCTGATAGAGGGCCATGAGACTTAGACCTGAGTGCAAAAATGGAGGCTCTAGCCCCTTCCAGAGCTGAGATATCGAAACTTAAAAATTCGGCCCGATAAAAAAAAAACGTCAGTGGTACCCCTTACGTTTTTTTTTTTTTGGGCGAAAAATTACGTTTCTCCAATCTTCCCAAAACTCTGGATTCTGATAGAAGGCCATGAGACTTAAACCTGAGTCCAAAAATTGAGGCTCTAGACCCTTCCAGAGCTGAGATATCAAAACTCAAAAATTCGACCCCCAAAAAAAACGACAGTGGTACCCCTTTCGTTTTTTTTTTTTTCGGGTGAAAAATTAAGTTTCTCCAATCTTCTCAAAACTCTGGATTCTGATAGAGGGCCATGAGACTTAAACCTGAGTGCAAAAATGGAGGCTCTAGCCCCTTCCAGAGCTGAGATATCGAAACTCAAAAATTCGGCCCGAAAAAAAAACGACAGTGGTACCCCTCACTTTTTTTTTTTTGGGTGAAAAATTAAGTTTCTCCAATCTTCCCAAAACTCTGGATTCTGATAGAGGGCCATGAGACTTAGACCTGAGTGCAAAAATGGAGGCTCTAGCCCCTTCCAGAGCTGAGATATTGAAACTCAAAAATTCGGCCCGAAAAAAAAAAACGACAGTGGTACCCCTTACGTTTTTTTTTGGGCGAAAAATTAAGTTTCTCCAATCTTCCCAAAACTCTGGATTCTGATAGAGGGCCATGAGACTTAGACCTGAGTGCAAAAATGGAGGCTCTAGCCCCTTCCAGAGCTGAGATATCGAAACTCAAAAATTCGGCCCGAAAAAAAAACGGCAGTGGTTCTTATGTTTTTTTTTTTGGGCGAAAAATTAAGTTTCTCCAATCTTCCCAAAACTCTGGATTCTGATAGAGGGCCATGAGACTTAGACCTGAGTGCAAAAATGGAGGCCCTAGCCCCTTCCAGAGCTGAGATATCGAAACTCAAAAATTCGGCCCGAAAAAAAAAAACGACAGTGGTACCCCTTATGTTTTTTTTTTTTGGGCGAAAAATTAAGTTTCTCCAATCTTCCCAAAACTCTGGATTCTGATAGAGGGCCATGAGACTTAGACCTGAGTGCAAAAATGGAGGCTCTAGCCCCTTCCAGAGCTGAGATATCGAAATTCAAAAATTCGGCCCGAAAAAAAAACGACAGTGGTACCCCTCACGTTTTTTTTTTTGGGTGAAAAATTAAGTTTCTCCAATCTTCCCAAAACTCTGGATTCTGATAGAGGGCCATGAGACTTAGACCTGAGTGCAAAAATGGAGGCTCTAGCCCCTTCCAGAGCTGAGATATCGAAACTCAAAAATTCGGCCCGAAAAAAAAAACGACAGTGGTACCCCTTACGTTTTTTTTTTTTGGGCGAAAAATTAAGTTTCTCCAATCTTCCCAAAACTCTGGATTCTGATAGAGGGCCATGAGACTTAGACCTGAGTGCAAAAATGGAGGCTCTAAACCCTTCCAGAGCTGAGATATCGAAACTCAAAAATTCGGCCCGAAAAAAAAAACGACAGTGGTACCCCTTACGTTTTTTTTTTGGGCGAAAAATTAAGTTTCTCCAATCTTCCCAAAACTCTGGATTCTGATAGAGGGCCATGAGACTTAGACCTGAGTGCAAAAATGGAGGCTCTAGCCCCTTCCAGAGCTGAGATATCGAAACTTAAAAATTCGGCCCGAAAAAAAAACGACAGTGGTACCCCTTACGTTTTTTTTTTTGGGCGAAAAATTAAGTTTCTCCAATCTTCCCAAAACTCTGGATTCTGATAGAGGGCCATGAGACTTAGACCTGAGTGCAAAAATGGAGGCTCTAGCCCCTTCCAGAGCTGAGATATCGAAACTTAAAAATTCGGCCCGATAAAAAAAAACGTCAGTGGTACCCCTTACGTTTTTTTTTTTTTTGGGCGAAAAATTACGTTTCTCCAATCTTCCCAAAACTCTGGATTCTGATAGAAGGCCATGAGACTTAAACCTGAGTCCAAAAATTGAGGCTCTAGACCCTTCCAGAGCTGAGATATCAAAACTCAAAAATTCGACCCCCAAAAAAAACGACAGTGGTACCCCTTTCGTTTTTTTTTTTTTTCGGGTGAAAAATTAAGTTTCTCCAATCTTCTCAAAACTCTGGATTCTGATAGAGGGCCATGAGACTTAAACCTGAGTGCAAAAATGGAGGCTCTAGCCCCTTCCAGAGCTGAGATATCGAAACTCAAAAATTCGGCCCGAAAAAAAAACGACAGTGGTACCCCTCACTTTTTTTTTTTGGGTGAAAAATTAAGTTTCTCCAATCTTCCCAAAACTCTGGATTCTGATAGAGGGCCATGAGACTTAGACCTGAGTGCAAAAATGGAGGCTCTAGCCCCTTCCAGAGCTGAGATATCGAAACTCAAAAATTCGGCCCGAAAAAAAAAAACGACAGTGGTACCCCTTACGTTTTTTTTTGGGCGAAAAATTAAGTTTCTCCAATCTTCCCAAAACTCTGGATTCTGATAGAGGGCCATGAGACTTAGACCTGAGTGCAAAAATGGAGGCTCTAGCCCCTTCCAGAGCTGAGATATCGAAACTCAAAAATTCGGCCCGAAAAAAAAAACGGCAGTGGTTCTTATGTTTTTTTTTTTGGGCGAAAAATTAAGTTTCTCCAATCTTCCCAAAACTCTGGATTCTGATAGAGGGCCATGAGACTTAGACCTGAGTGCAAATATGGAGGCTCTAGCCCCTTCCAGAGCTGAGATATCGAAACTCAAAAATTCGGCCCGAAAAAAAAACGACAGTGGTACCCCTTACGTTTTTTTTTTTGGGCAAAAAATTAAGTTTCTCCAATCTTCCCAAAACTCTGGATTCTGATAGAGGGCCATGAGACTTAGACCTGAGTGCAAAAATGGAGGCTCTAACCCCTTCCAGAGCTGAGATATCGAAACTCAAAAATTTGGCCCGAAAAAAAAACGACAGTGGTACCCCTTACGTTTTTTTTTTTGGGCGAAAAATTAAGTTTCTCCAATCTTCCCAAAACTCTGGATTCTGATAGAGGGCCATGAGACTTAGACCTGAGTGCAAAAATGGAGGCTCTAGCCCCTTCCAGAGCTGAGATATCGAAACTCAAAAATTCGGCCCGAAAAAAAAATGACAGTGGTACCCCTTACGTTTTTTTTTTTTGGGCGAAAAATTAAGTTTCTCCAATCTTCCCAAAACTCTGGATTCTGATAGAGGGCCATGAGACTTAGACCTGAGTGCAAAAATGGAGGCTCTAGCCCCTTCCAGAGCTGAGATATCGAAACTCAAAAATTCGGCCCGAAAAAAAAACGACAGTGGTACCCCTTACGTTTTTTTTTTTGGGTGAAAAATTAAGTTTCTCCAATCTTCTCAAAACTCTGGATTCTGATAGAGGGCCATGAGACTTAGACCTGAGTGCAAAAATGGAGGCTCTAGCCCCTTCCAGAGCTGAGATATCGAAACTCAAAAATTCGGCCCGAAAAAAAAATGACAGTGGTACCCCTTACGTTTTTTTTTTGGGCGAAAAATTAAGTTTCTCCAATCTTCCCAAAACTCTGGATTCTGATAGAGGGCCATGAGACTTAGACCTGAGTGCAAATATGGAGGTTCTAGCCCCTTCCAGAGCTGAGATATCGAAACTCAAAAATTCGGCCCGAAAAAAAAACGACAGTGGTACCCCTTACGTTTTTTTTTTTGGGCAAAAAATTAAGTTTCTCCAATCTTCCCAAAACTCTGGATTCTGATAGAGGGCCATGAGACTTAGACCTGAGTGCAAAAATGGAGGCTCTAACCCCTTCCAGAGCTGAGATATCGAAACTCAAAAATTTGGCCCGAAAAAAAAACGACAGTGGTACCCCTTACGTTTTTTTTTTTTTGGGCGAAAAATTAAGTTTCTCCAATCTTCCCAAAACTCTGGATTCTGATAGAGGGCCATGAGACTTAGACCTGAGTGCAAAAATGGAGGCTCTAGCCCCTTCCAGAGCTGAGATATCGAAACTCAAAAATTCGGCCCGAAAAAAAAAAACGACAGTGGTACCCCTTACGTTTTTTTTTTTTGGGCGAAAAATTAAGTTTCTCCAATCTTCCCAAAACTCTGGATTCTGATAGAGGGCCATGAGACTTAGACCTGAGTGCAAAAATGGAGGCGCTAAACCCTTCCAGAGCTGAGATATCGAAACTCAAAAATTCAGCCCGAAAAAAAAACGACAGTGGTACCCCTTACGTTTTTTTTTTTGGGCGAAAAATTAAGTTTCTCCAATCTTCCCAAAACTCTGGATTCTGATAGAGGGCCATGAGACTTAGACCTGAGTGCAAAAATGGAAGCTCTAGCCCCTTCCAGAGCTGAGATATCGAAACTCAAAAATTCGGCCCGAAAAAAAAAACGACAGTGGTACCCCTTACGTTTTTTTTTTGGGCGAAAAATTAAGTTTCTCCAATCTTCCCAAAACTCTGGATTCTGGTAGAGGGCCATGAGACTTAGACCTGAGTGCAAAAATGGAGGCGCTAAACCCTTCCAGAGCTGAGATATCGAAACTCAAAAATTCAGCCCGAAAAAAAAACGACAGTGGTACCCCTTACGTTTTTTTTTTTGGGCGAAAAATTAAGTTTCTCCAATCTTCCCAAAACTCTGGATTCTGATAGAGGGCCATGAGACTTAGACCTGAGTGCAAAAATGGAAGCTCTAGCCCCTTCCAGAGCTGAGATATCGAAACTCAAAAATTCGGCCCGAAAAAAAAAACGACAGTGGTACCCCTTACGTTTTTTTTTTGGGCGAAAAATTAAGTTTCTCCAATCTTCCCAAAACTCTGGATTCTGGTAGAGGGCCATGAGACTTAGACCTGAGTGCAAAAATGGAGGCTCTAGCCCCTTCCAGAGCTGAGATATCGAAACTCAAAAATTCGGCCCGAAAAAAAAAAAACGACAGTGGTACCCCTTACGTTTTTTTTGGGTGAAAAATTAAGTTTCTCCAATCTTCCCAAAACTCTGGATTCTGATAGAGGGCCATGAGACTTAGACCTGAGTGCAAAAATGGAGGCTCTAGCCCCTTCCAGAGCTGAGATATCGAAACTTAAAAATTCGGCCCGAAAAAAAAACGACAGTGGTACCCCTTACGTTTTTTTTTTGGGCGAAAAATTAAGTTTCTCCAATCTTCCCAAAACTCTGGATTCTGATAGAGGGCCATGAGACTTAGACCTGAGTGCAAAAATGGAGGCTCTAGCCCCTTCCAGAGCTGAGATATCGAAACTTAAAAATTCGGCCCGAAAAAAAAAAACGTCAGTGGTACCCCTTACGTTTTTTTTTTTTGGGCGAAAAATTACGTTTCTCCAATCTTCCCAAAACTCTGGATTCTGATAGAAGGCCATGAGACTTAAACCTGAGTCCAAAAATTGAGGCTCTAGACCCTTCCAGAGCTGAGATATCAAAACTCAAAAATTCGACCCCAAAAAAAACGACAGTGGTACCCCTTTCGTTTTTTTTTTTTCGGGTGAAAAATTAAGTTTCTCCAATCTTCTCAAAACTCTGGATTCTGATAGAAGGCCATGAGACTTAAACCTGAGTCCAAAAATGGAGGCTCTATCTAGACCCTTCCAGAGCTGAGATATCGAAACTCAAAAATTCGACCCCAAAAAAAAAACCGACAGTGGTACCCCTTTCGTTTTTGTTTTTTTCGGGCGAAAAATTAAGTTACTCCAATCTTCTCAAAACTCTGGATTCTGATAGAGGGCCATGAGACTTAAACCTGAGTGCAAAAATGGAGGCTCTAGACCCTTCCAGAGCTGAGATATCTAAACTCAAAATTTCGACCCCCCCAAAAAAACGACAGTGGTACCCCTTTCGTTTTTTTTTTTTTCGGGTGAAAAATTAAGTTTCTCCAATCTTCTCAAAACTCTGGATTCTGATAGAAGGCCATGAGACTTAAACCTGAGTCCAAAAATGGAGGCTCTAGACCCTTCCAGAGTGGAGATATCGAAACTCAAAAATTCGACCCACAAAAAAAACGACAGTGGTACCCCTTTCGGTTTTTTTTTTTTGGGCGAAAAATTAAGTTTCTCCAATCTTCTCAAAACTCTGGATTCTGATAGAGGGCCATGAAACTTAAACCTGAGTGCAAAAATGGAGGCTCTAGACCCTTCCAGAGCTGAGATATCGAAACTCAAAATTTCGACCCGAAAAAAAAAACGACAGTGGTACCCCTTTCGTTTTTTTTTTTTCGGGCGAAAAATTAAGTTTCTCCAATCTTCTCAAAACTCTGGATTCTGATAGAAGGCCATGAGACTTAAACCAGAGTGCAAAAATGGAGGCTCTAGACCCTTCCAGAGCTGAGATATCGAAACTCAAAAATTCGACCCAAAAAAAAAAAACGACAGTGTTACCCCTTTCGTTTTTTTGGGGGGGGGGGCGAAAAATTAAGTTTCTCCAATCTTCTCAAAACTCTGGATTCTGATAGAAGGCCATGAGACTTAAACCTGAGTGCAAAAATGGAGGCTCTAGACCCTTCCAGAGCTGAGATATCGAAACTCAAAAATTCGACCCAAAAAAAAAACCGACAGTGGTACCCCTTTCGTTCTTTTTTTTTTTGGGGCGAAAAATTAAGTTTCTCCAATCTTCTCAAAACTCTGGATTCTGACAGAGGGCCATGAGACTTAAACCTGAGTGCAAAATGGAGGCTCTAGACCCTTCCAGAGCTGAGATATCGAAACTCAAAATTTCGACCCGAAAAAAAACCGACAGTGGTACCCCTTTTGTTTTGTTTTTTTCGGGCGAAAAATTAAGTTTCTCCAATCTTCTCAAAACTCTGGATTCTGATAGAGGGCCATGAGACTTAAACCTGAGTGCAAAAATGGAGGCTCTAGACCCTTCCAGAGCTGAGATATCGAAACTCAAAAATTCGACCCAAAAAAAAACGACAGTGGTACCCCTTTCGTTTTTTTTTTTTTGGGGCGAAAAATTAAGTTTCTCCAATCTTCTCAAAACTCTGGATTCTGATAGAAGGCCATGAGACTTAAACCTGAGTGCAAAAATGGAGGCTCTAGACCCTTCCAGAGCTGAGATATCGAAACTCAAAAATTCGACCCAAAAAAAAAACCGACAGTGGTACCCCTTTCGTTCTTTTTTTTTTTTTGGGCGAAAAATTAAGTTTCTCCAATCTTCTCAAAACTCTGGATTTTGATAGAGGGCCATGAAACTTAAACCTGAGTGCAAAAATGGAGGCTCTAGACCCTTCCAGAGCTGAGATATCGAAACTCAAAAATTCGACCCAAAAAAAAAAAACGACAGTGGTACCCCTTTCGTTTTTTGTTTTTTTTTGGGCGAAAAATTACGTTTCTCCAATCTTCTCAAAACTCTGGATTCTGATAGAGGGCCATGAGACTTAAACCTGAGTGCAAAAATGGAGGCTCTAGACCCTTCCAGAGCTGAGATATCGAAACTCAAAAATTCGACCCAAAAAAAAAAAACGACAGTGGTACCCTTCGTTTTTTTTTTTTTTTTTGGGCGAAAAATTAAGTTTCTCCAATCTTTTCAAAACTCTGGATTCTGACAGAGGGCCATGAGACTTAAACCTGAGTGCAAAATGGAGGCTCTAGACCCTTCCAGAGCTGAGATATCGAAACTCAAAATTTCGACCCGAAAAAAAACCGACAGTGGTACCCCTTTCGTTTTTTTTTTTTTGGGGCGAAAAATTAAGTTTCTCCAATCTTTTCAAAACTCTGGATTCTGACAGAGGGCCATGAGACTTAAACCTGAGTGCAAAATGGAGGCTCTAGACCCTTCCAGAGCTGAGATATCGAAACTCAAAAATTCGACCCAAAAAAAAAACGACAGTGGTACCCCTTTCGTTTTTTTTTTTTTGGGGCGAAAAATTAAGTTTCTCCAATCTTCTCAAAACTCTGGATTCTGATAGAAGGCCATGAGACTTAAACCTGAGTGCAAAAATGGAGGCTCTAGACCCTTCCAGAGCTGAGATATCGAAACTCAAAAATTCGACCCAAAAAAAAAACGACAGTGGTACCCCTTTCGTTTTTTTTTTTGGGGTGAAAAATTAAGTTTCTCCAATCTTCTCAAAACTCTGGATTCTGATAGAAGGCCATGAGACTTAAACCTGAGTGCAAAAATGGAGGCTCTAGACCCTTCCAGAGCTGAGATATCGAAACTCAAAAATTCGACCCAAAAAAAAAAAACGACAGTGGTACCCCTTTCGTTTTTTTTTTTTTGGGGCGAAAACTTAAGTTTCTCCAATCTTCTCAAAACTCTGGATTCTGATAGAAGGCCATGAGACTTAAACCGGAGTGCAAAAATGGAGGCTCTAGACCCTTCCAGAGCTGAGATATCGAAACTCAAAAATTCGACCCAAAAAAAAAAACGACAGTGGTACCCCTTTCGTTTTTTTTTTTTTGGGCGAAAAATTAAGTTTCTCCAATCTTCTCAAAACTCTGGATTCTGATAGAAGGCCATGAGACTTAAACCTGAGTGCAAAAATGGAGGCTCTAGACCCTTCCAGAGCTGAGATATCGAAACTCAAAAATTCAACCCAAAAAAAAACCGACAGTGGTACCCCTTTCGTTTTTTTTTTTTTGGGCGAAAAATTAAGTTTCTCCAATCTTCTCAAAACTCTGGATTCTGATAGAGGGCCATGAGACTTAAACCTGAGTGCAAAAATGTAGGCTCTAGACCCTTCCAGAGCTGAGATATCGAAACTCAAATATTCGACCCCCCCCAAAAAAAAAACGACAGTGGTACCCCTTTCGTTTTTTTTTTTGGGCGAAAAATTAAGTTTCTCCAATCTTCTCAAAACTCTGGATTCTGATAGAGGGCCATGAGACTTAAACCTGAGTGCAAAAATGGAGGCTCTAGACCCTTCCAGAGCTGAGATATCGAAACTCAAAAATTCGACCCAAAAAAAAAAAACGACAGTGGTACCCCTTTCGTTTTTTTTTTTGGGCGAAAAATTAAGTTTCTCCAATCTTCTCAAAACACTGGATTCTGTTAGAAGGCCTTGAGACTTAAACCTGAGTGCAAAAATGGAGGCTCTAGCCCCTTCCAGAGCTGAGATATCGAAACTCAAAAATTCGACCCAAGAAAAACGACAGTGGTACCCCTTTCGTTTTTTTTTGGGGGGCAAAAAATTAAGTTTCTCCAATCTTCTCAAAACTCTGGATTCTGATAGAGGGCCATGAAACTTAAACCTGAGTGCAAAAATGGAGGCTCTAGACCCTTCCTGAGCTGAGATATCGAAACTCAAAAATTCGACCCCCCCAAAAAAACGACAGTGGTACCCCTTTTGTTTTTTTTGGGGGGGGGCGAAAAATTAAGTTTCTCCAATCTTCTCAAAACTCTGGATTCTGATAGAGGGCCATGAGACTTAAACCTGAGTGCAAAAATGGAGGCTCTAGACCCTTCCAGAGCTGAGATATCGAAACTCAAAATTTCGACCCCCAAAAAAAAACGACAGTGATACCCCTTTCGTTTTTTTTTTTTTGGGCGAAAAATTAAGTTTATCCAATCTTCCCAAAACTCTGGATTCTGATAGAGGGCCATGAGACTTAGACCTGAGTGCAAAAATGGAGGCTCTAGCCCCTTCCAGAGCTGAGATATCGAAACTCAAAAATTCGGCCCAAAAAAAAAACGACAGTGGTACCCCTTTCGTTTTTTTTTTTCGGGCGAAAAATTAAGTTTCTCCAATCTTCTCAAAACTCTGGATTCTGATAGAAGGCCATGAGACTTAAACCTGAGTCCAAAAATGGAGGCTCTAAACCCTTCCAGAGCTGAGATATCGAAACTCAAAAATTCGACCCCTAAAAAAAACAACAGTGGTACCCCTTTCGTTTTTTTTTTTTGGGCGAAAAATTAAGTTTCTCCAATCTTCTCAAAACTCTGGATTCTGATAGAGGGCCATGAGACTTAAACCTGAGTGCAAAAATGGAGGCTCTAGACCCTTCCACAGCTGAGATATCGAAACTCAAAAATTCGACCCCCCCCCAAAAAAAAAACGACAGTGGTACCCCTTTCGTTTTTTTTTTTGGGCGAAAAATTAAGTGTCTCCAATCTTCTCAAAACTCTGAATTCTGATAGAGGGCCATGAAACTTAAACCTGAGTGCAAAAATGGAGGCTCTAGACCCTTCCCGAGCTGAGATATCGAAACTCAAAATTTCGACCCCCCAAAAAAAACGACAGTGGTACCCCTTTTGTTTTTTGGGGGGGGGGGGGCGAAAAATTAAGTTTCTCCAATCTTCTCAAAACTCTGGATTCTGATAGAGGGCAATGAGACTTAAACCTGAGTGCAAAAATGGAGGCTCTAGACCCTTCCAGAGCTGAGATATCGAAACTCAAAATTTCGACCCCCCAAAAAAAACGACAGTGATACCCCTTTCGTTTTTTTTTTTTTGGGCGAAAAATTAAGTTTCTCCAATCTTCCCAAAACTCTGGATTCTGATAGAGGGCCATGAGACTTAGACCTAAGTGCAAAAATAGAGGCTCTAGCCCCTTCCAGAGGTGAGATATCGAAACTCAAAAATTCGGCCCGAAAAAAAAACGACAGTGGTACCCCTTTCGTTTTTTTTTTTTGGGCGAAAAATTAAGTTTCTCCAATCTTCTCAAAACTCTGGATTCTGATAGAAGGCCATGAGACTTAAACCTCAGTGCAAAAATGGAGGCTCCAGAGCCTTCCAGAGCTGAGATATCGAAACTCAAAAATTCGACCCAAAAAAAACGACAGTGGTACCCCTTTCGTTTTTTTTTTTTGGTGCAAAAAATTAAGTTTCTCCAATCTTCTCAAAACTCTGGATTCTGATAGAGGGCCATGAAACTTAAACCTGAGTGCAAAAATGGAGGCTCTAGACCCTTCCCGAGCTGAGATATCGAAACTCAAACATTCGACCCCCCCAAAAAAACGACAGTGATACCCCTTTCGTTTTTTTTTTTTTTGGGCGAAAAATTAAGTTTCTCCAATCTTCCCAAAACTCTGGATTCTGATAGAGGGCCATGAGACTTAAACCTGAGTGCAAAAATGGAGGCTCTAGACCCTTCCAGAGCTGAGATATCGAAACTCAAAAATTCGACCCCCAAAAAAAACGACAGTGGTACCCCTTTCGTTTTTTTTTTTTGGTGCAAAAAATTAAGTTTCTCCAATCTTCTCAAAACTCTGGATTCTGATAGAGGGCCATGAAACTTAAACCTGAGTGCAAAAATGGAGGCTCTAGACCCTTCCCGAGCTGAGATATCGAAACTCAAAATTTCGACCCCCAAAAAAAAAACGACAGTGGTACCCCTTTCGTTTTTTTTTTTTTTCGGGCGAAAAATTAAGTTTCTCCAATCTTCTCAAAACTCTGGATTCTGATAGAAGGCCATGAGACTTAAACCTGAGTCCAAAAATGGAGGCTCTAAACCCTTCCAGAGCTGAGATATCGAAACTCAAAAAATTCGACCCAAAAAAAACGACAGTGGTACCCCTTTCGTTTTTTTTTTTGGTGCAAAAAATTAAGTTTCTCCAATCTTCTCAAAACTCTGGATTCTGATAGAGGGCCATGAAACTTAAACCTGAGTGCAAAAATGGAGGCTCTAGACCCTTCCCGAGCTGAGATATCGAAACTCAAACATTCGACCCCCCCAAAAAAACGACAGTGATACCCCTTTCGTTTTTTTTTGGGCGAAAAATTAAGTTTCTCCAATCTTCCCAAAACTCTGGATTCTGATAGAGGGCCATGAGACTTAAACCTGAGTGCAAAAATGGAGGCTCTAGACCCTTCCAGAGCTGAGATATCGAAACTCAAAAATTCGACCCCCAAAAAAAACGACAGTGGTACCCCTTTCGTTTTTTTTTTTGGTGCAAAAAATTAAGTTTCTCCAATCTTCTCAAAACTCTGGATTCTGATAGAGGGCCATGAAACTTAAACCTGAGTGCAAAAATGGAGGCTCTAGACCCTTCCCGAGCTGAGATATCGAAACTCAAAATTTCGACCCCAAAAAAAAAAACGACAGTGGTACCCCTTTCGTTTTTTTTTTTTTTCGGGCGAAAAATTAAGTTTCTCCAATCTTCTCAAAACTCTGGATTCTGATAGAAGGCCATGAGACTTAAACCTGAGTCCAAAAATGGAGGCTCTAAACCCTTCCAGAGCTGAGATATCGAAACTCAAAAAATTCGACCCCCAAAAAAAACGACAGTGGTACCCCTTACGTTTTTTTTTTTGGGGCGAAAAATTAAGTTTCTCCAATCTTCTCAAACCTCTGGATTCTGATAGAGGGCCATGAGACTTAAACCTGAGTGCAAAAATGGAGGCTCTAGACCCTTCCACAGCTGAGATATCGAAACTCAAAAATTCGACCCAAAAAAAAAAAAACGACAGTGGTACCCCTTACGTTTTTTTTTTTGGGGCGAAAAATTAAGTTTCTCCAATCTTCTCAAACCTCTGGATTCTGATAGAAGGCCATGAGACTTAAACCTGAGTCCAAAAATGGAGGCTCTAAACCCTTCCAGAGCTGAGATATCGAAACTCAAAAAATTCGACCCAAAAAAAACGACAGTGGTACCCCTTTCGTTTTTTTTTTTGGTGCAAAAAATTAAGTTTCTCCAATCTTCTCAAAACTCTGGATTCTGATAGAGGGCCATGAAACTTAAACCTGAGTGCAAAAATGGAGGCTCTAGACCCTTCCCGAGCTGAGATATCGAAACTCAAACATTCGACCCCCCCAAAAAAACGACAGTGATACCCCTTTCGTTTTTTTTTTTTTGGGCGAAAAATTAAGTTTCTCCAATCTTCCCAAAACTCTGGATTCTGATAGAGGGCCATGAGACTTAGACCTGAGTGCAAATATGGAGGCTCTAGCCCCTTCCAGAGCTGAGATATCGAAACTCAAAAATTCGGCCCGAAAAAAAAACGACAGTGGTACCCCTTACGTTTTTTTTTTTGGGCAAAAAATTAAGTTTCTCCAATCTTCCCAAAACTCTGGATTCTGATAGAGGGCCATGAGACTTAGACCTGAGTGCAAAAATGGAGGCTCTAACCCCTTCCAGAGCTGAGATATCGAAACTCAAAAATTTGGCCCGAAAAAAAAACGACAGTGGTACCCCTTACGTTTTTTTTTTTGGGCGAAAAATTAAGTTTCTCCAATCTTCCCAAAACTCTGGATTCTGATAGAGGGCCATGAGACTTAGACCTGAGTGCAAAAATGGAGGCTCTAGCCCCTTCCAGAGCTGAGATATCGAAACTCAAAAATTCGGCCCGAAAAAAAAATGACAGTGGTACCCCTTACGTTTTTTTTTTTTGGGCGAAAAATTAAGTTTCTCCAATCTTCCCAAAACTCTGGATTCTGATAGAGGGCCATGAGACTTAGACCTGAGTGCAAAAATGGAGGCTCTAGCCCCTTCCAGAGCTGAGATATCGAAACTCAAAAATTCGGCCCGAAAAAAAAACGACAGTGGTACCCCTTACGTTTTTTTTTTTGGGTGAAAAATTAAGTTTCTCCAATCTTCTCAAAACTCTGGATTCTGATAGAGGGCCATGAGACTTAGACCTGAGTGCAAAAATGGAGGCTCTAGCCCCTTCCAGAGCTGAGATATCGAAACTCAAAAATTCGGCCCGAAAAAAAAATGACAGTGGTACCCCTTACGTTTTTTTTTTTGGGCGAAAAATTAAGTTTCTCCAATCTTCCCAAAACTCTGGATTCTGATAGAGGGCCATGAGACTTAGACCTGAGTGCAAATATGGAGGTTCTAGCCCCTTCCAGAGCTGAGATATCGAAACTCAAAAATTCGGCCCGAAAAAAAAACGACAGTGGTACCCCTTACGTTTTTTTTTTTTGGGCAAAAAATTAAGTTTCTCCAATCTTCCCAAAACTCTGGATTCTGATAGAGGGCCATGAGACTTAGACCTGAGTGCAAAAATGGAGGCTCTAACCCCTTCCAGAGCTGAGATATCGAAACTCAAAAATTTGGCCCGAAAAAAAAACGACAGTGGTACCCCTTACGTTTTTTTTTTTTGGGCGAAAAATTAAGTTTCTCCAATCTTCCCAAAACTCTGGATTCTGATAGAGGGCCATGAGACTTAGACCTGAGTGCAAAAATGGAGGCTCTAGCCCCTTCCAGAGCTGAGATATCGAAACTCAAAAATTCGGCCCGAAAAAAAAAACGACAGTGGTACCCCTTACGTTTTTTTTTTTTTTGGGCGAAAAATTAAGTTTCTCCAATCTTCCCAAAACTCTGGATTCTGATAGAGGGCCATGAGACTTAGACCTGAGTGCAAAAATGGAGGCTCTAAACCCTTCCAGAGCTGAGATATCGAAACTCAAAAATTCGGCCCGAAAAAAAAACGACAGTGGTACCCCTTACGTTTTTTTTTTTTAGCGAAAAATTAAGTTTCTCCAATCTTCCCAAAACTCTGGATTCTGATAGAGGGCCATGAGACTTAGACCTGAGTGCAAAAATGGAAGCTCTAGCCCCTTCCAGAGCTGAGATATCGAAACTCAAAAATTCGGCCCGAAAAAAAAAACGACAGTGGTACCCCTTACGTTTTTTTTTTGGGCGAAAAATTAAGTTTCTCCAATCTTCCCAAAACTCTGGATTCTGGTAGAGGGCCATGAGACTTAGACCTGAGTGCAAAAATGGAGGCTCTAGCCCCTTCCAGAGCTGAGATATCGAAACTCAAAAATTCGGCCCGAAAAAAAAAAAACGACAGTGGTACCCCTTACGTTTTTTTTGGGTGAAAAATTAAGTTTCTCCAATCTTCCCAAAACTCTGGATTCTGATAGAGGGCCATGAGACTTAGACCTGAGTGCAAAAATGGAGGCTCTAGCCCCTTCCAGAGCTGAGATATCGAAACTTAAAAATTCGGCCCGAAAAAAAAACGACAGTGGTACCCCTTACGTTTTTTTTTTGGGCGAAAAATTAAGTTTCTCCAATCTTCCCAAAACTCTGGATTCTGATAGAGGGCCATGAGACTTAGACCTGAGTGCAAAAATGGAGGCTCTAGCCCCTTCCAGAGCTGAGATATCGAAACTTAAAAATTCGGCCCGAAAAAAAAAAACGTCAGTGGTACCCCTTACGTTTTTTTTTTTTGGGCGAAAAATTACGTTTCTCCAATCTTCCCAAAACTCTGGATTCTGATAGAAGGCCATGAGACTTAAACCTGAGTCCAAAAATTGAGGCTCTAGACCCTTCCAGAGCTGAGATATCAAAACTCAAAAATTCGACCCCAAAAAAAACGACAGTGGTACCCCTTTCGTTTTTTTTTTTTTTCGGGTGAAAAATTAAGTTTCTCCAATCTTCTCAAAACTCTGGATTCTGATAGAAGGCCATGAGACTTAAACCTGAGTCCAAAAATGGAGGCTCTATCTAGACCCTTCCAGAGCTGAGATATCGAAACTCAAAAATTCGACCCCAAAAAAAAACCGACAGTGGTACCCCTTTCGTTTTTGTTTTTTTCGGGCGAAAAATTAAGTTACTCCAATCTTCTCAAAACTCTGGATTCTGATAGAGGGCCATGAGACTTAAACCTGAGTGCAAAAATGGAGGCTCTAGACCCTTCCAGAGCTGAGATATCTAAACTCAAAATTTCGACCCCCCCAAAAAAACGACAGTGGTACCCCTTTCGTTTTTTTTTTTTTCGGGTGAAAAATTAAGTTTCTCCAATCTTCTCAAAACTCTGGATTCTGATAGAAGGCCATGAGACTTAAACCTGAGTCCAAAAATGGAGGCTCTAGACCCTTCCAGAGTGGAGATATCGAAACTCAAAAATTCGACCCACAAAAAAAACGACAGTGGTACCCCTTTCGGTTTTTTTTTTTTTGGGCGAAAAATTAAGTTTCTCCAATCTTCTCAAAACTCTGGATTCTGATAGAGGGCCATGAAACTTAAACCTGAGTGCAAAAATGGAGGCTCTAGACCCTTCCAGAGCTGAGATATCGAAACTCAAAATTTCGACCCGAAAAAAAAAACGACAGTGGTACCCCTTTCGTTTTTTTTTTTTTCGGGCGAAAAATTAAGTTTCTCCAATCTTCTCAAAACTCTGGATTCTGACAGAGGGCCATGAGACTTAGACCTGAGTGCAAAAATGGAGGCTCTAAACCCTTCCAGAGCTGAGATATCGAAACTCAAAAATTCGGCCCGAAAAAAAAACGACAGTGGTACCCCTTACGTTTTTTTTTTTGGGCGAAAAATTAAGTTTCTCCAATCTTCTCAAAACACTGGATTCTGTTAGAAGGCCTTGAGACTTAAACCTGAGTGCAAAAATGGAGGCTCTAGCCCCTTCCAGAGCTGAGATATCGAAACTCAAAAATTCGACCCAAGAAAAACGACAGTGGTACCCCTTTCGTTTTTTTTGGGGGGGCAAAAAATTAAGTTTCTCCAATCTTCTCAAAACTCTGGATTCTGATAGAGGGCCATGAAACTTAAACCTGAGTGCAAAAATGGAGGCTCTAGACCCTTCCTGAGCTGAGATATCGAAACTCAAAAATTCGACCCCCCCAAAAAAACGACAGTGGTACCCCTTTTGTTTTTTTGGGGGGGGGGCGAAAAATTAAGTTTCTCCAATCTTCTCAAAACTCTGGATTCTGATAGAGGGCCATGAGACTTAAACCTGAGTGCAAAAATGGAGGCTCTAGACCCTTCCAGAGCTGAGATATCGAAACTCAAAATTTCGACCCCCAAAAAAAAACGACAGTGATACCCCTTTCGTTTTTTTTTTTTTTGGGCGAAAAATTAAGTTTATCCAATCTTCCCAAAACTCTGGATTCTGATAGAGGGCCATGAGACTTAGACCTGAGTGCAAAAATGGAGGCTCTAGCCCCTTCCAGAGCTGAGATATCGAAACTCAAAAATTCGGCCCAAAAAAAAAACGACAGTGGTACCCCTTTCGTTTTTTTTTTTCGGGCGAAAAATTAAGTTTCTCCAATCTTCTCAAAACTCTGGATTCTGATAGAAGGCCATGAGACTTAAACCTGAGTCCAAAAATGGAGGCTCTAAACCCTTCCAGAGCTGAGATATCGAAACTCAAAAATTCGACCCCTAAAAAAAACAACAGTGGTACCCCTTTCGTTTTTTTTTTTTGGGCGAAAAATTAAGTTTCTCCAATCTTCTCAAAACTCTGGATTCTGATAGAGGGCCATGAGACTTAAACCTGAGTGCAAAAATGGAGGCTCTAGACCCTTCCACAGCTGAGATATCGAAACTCAAAAATTCGACCCCCCCCCCCAAAAAAATAACGACAGTGGTACCCCTTTCGTTTTTTTTTTTGGGCGAAAAATTAAGTTTCTCCAATCTTCTCAAAACTCTGAATTCTGATAGAGGGCCATGAAACTTAAACCTGAGTGCAAAAATGGAGGCTCTAGACCCTTCCCGAGCTGAGATATCGAAACTCAAAAATTCGACCCCCCAAAAAAAACGACAGTGGTACCCCTTTTGTTTTTTGGGGGGGGGGGGGCGAAAAATTAAGTTTCTCCAATCTTCTCAAAACTCTGGATTCTGATAGAGGGCAATGAGACTTAAACCTGAGTGCAAAAATGGAGGCTCTAGACCCTTCCAGAGCTGAGATATCGAAACTCAAAATTTCGACCCCCCAAAAAAAACGACAGTGATACCCCTTTCGTTTTTTTTTTTTTGGGCGAAAAATTAAGTTTCTCCAATCTTCCCAAAACTCTGGATTCTGATAGAGGGCCATGAGACTTAGACCTGAGTGCAAAAATGGAGGCTCTAGCCCCTTCCAGAGCTGAGATATCGAAACTCAAAAATTCGGCCCGAAAAAAAAACGACAGTGGTACCCCTTTCGTTTTTTTTTTTTGGGCGAAAAATTAAGTTTCTCCAATCTTCTCAAAACTCTGGATTCTGATAGAAGGCCATGAGACTTAAACCTCAGTGCAAAAATGGAGGCTCCAGAGCCTTCCAGAGCTGAGATATCGAAACTCAAAAATTCGACCCAAAAAAAACGACAGTGGTACCCCTTTCGTTTTTTTTTTTTGGTGCAAAAAATTAAGTTTCTCCAATCTTCTCAAAACTCTGGATTCTGATAGAGGGCCATGAAACTTAAACCTGAGTGCAAAAATGGAGGCTCTAGACCCTTCCCGAGCTGAGATATCGAAACTCAAACATTCGACCCCCCCCAAAAAAACGACAGTGATACCCCTTTCGTTTGTTTTTTTTTTGGGCGAAAAATTAAGTTTCTCCAATCTTCCCAAAACTCTGGATTCTGATAGAGGGCCATGAGACTTAAACCTGAGTGCAAAAATGGAGGCTCTAGACCCTTCCAGAGCTGAGATATCGAAACTCAAAAATTCGACCCCCAAAAAAAACGACAGTGGTACCCCTTTCGTTTTTTTTTTTTGGTGCAAAAAATTAAGTTTCTCCAATCTTCTCAAAACTCTGGATTCTGATAGAGGGCCATGAAACTTAAACCTGAGTGCAAAAATGGAGGCTCTAGACCCTTCCCGAGCTGAGATATCGAAACTCAAAATTTCGACCCCCAAAAAAAAAACGACAGTGGTACCCCTTTCGTTTTTTTTTTTTTTCGGGCGAAAAATTAAGTTTCTCCAATCTTCTCAAAACTCTGGATTCTGATAGAAGGCCATGAGACTTAAACCTGAGTCCAAAAATGGAGGCTCTAAACCCTTCCAGAGCTGAGATATCGAAACTCAAAAAATTCGACCCAAAAAAAACGACAGTGGTACCCCTTTCGTTTTTTTTTTTGGTGCAAAAAATTAAGTTTCTCCAATCTTCTCAAAACTCTGGATTCTGATAGAGGGCCATGAAACTTAAACCTGAGTGCAAAAATGGAGGCTCTAGACCCTTCCCGAGCTGAGATATCGAAACTCAAACATTCGACCCCCCCAAAAAAACGACAGTGATACCCCTTTCGTTTTTTTTTTTTTTTGGGCGAAAAATTAAGTTTCTCCAATCTTCCCAAAACTCTGGATTCTGATAGAGGGCCATGAGACTTAAACCTGAGTGCAAAAATGGAGGCTCTAGACCCTTCCAGAGCTGAGATATCGAAACTCAAAAATTCGACCCCCAAAAAAAACGACAGTGGTACCCCTTTCGTTTTTTTTTTTGGTGCAAAAAATTAAGTTTCTCCAATCTTCTCAAAACTCTGGATTCTGATAGAGGGCCATGAAACTTAAACCTGAGTGCAAAAATGGAGGCTCTAGACCCTTCCCGAGCTGAGATATCGAAACTCAAAATTTCGACCCCCAAAAAAAAAACGACAGTGGTACCCCTTTCGTTTTTTTTTTTTTTTCGGGCGAAAAATTAAGTTTCTCCAATCTTCTCAAAACTCTGGATTCTGATAGAAGGCCATGAGACTTAAACCTGAGTCCAAAAATGGAGGCTCTAAACCCTTCCAGAGCTGAGATATCGAAACTCAAAAAATTCGACCCCCAAAAAAAACGACAGTGGTACCCCTTACGTTTTTTTTTTTGGGGCGAAAAATTAAGTTTCTCCAATCTTCTCAAACCTCTGGATTCTGATAGAGGGCCATGAGACTTAAACCTGAGTGCAAAAATGGAGGCTCTAGACCCTTCCACAGCTGAGATATCGAAACTCAAAAATTCGACCCAAAAAAAAAAAAACGACAGTGGTACCCCTTACGTTTTTTTTTTTGGGGCGAAAAATTAAGTTTCTCCAATCTTCTCAAACCTCTGGATTCTGATAGAAGGCCATGAGACTTAAACCTGAGTCCAAAAATGGAGGCTCTAAACCCTTCCAGAGCTGAGATATCGAAACTCAAAAAATTCGACCCAAAAAAAACGACAGTGGTACCCCTTTCGTTTTTTTTTTTGGTGCAAAAAATTAAGTTTCTCCAATCTTCTCAAAACTCTGGATTCTGATAGAGGGCCATGAAACTTAAACCTGAGTGCAAAAATGGAGGCTCTAGACCCTTCCCGAGCTGAGATATCGAAACTCAAACATTCGACCCCCCCAAAAAAACGACAGTGATACCCCTTTCGTTTTTTTTTTTTTTTGGGCGAAAAATTAAGTTTCTCCAATCTTCCCAAAACTCTGGATTCTGATAGAGGGCCATGAGACTTAAACCTGAGTGCAAAAATGGAGGCTCTAGACCCTTCCAGAGCTGAGATATCGAAACTCAAAAATTCGACCCCCAAAAAAAACGACAGTGGTACCCCTTTCGTTTTTTTTTTGGTGCAAAAAATTAAGTTTCTCCAATCTTCTCAAAACTCTGGATTATGATAGAGGGCCATGAAACTTAAACCTGAGTGCAAAAATGGAGGCTCTAGACCCTTCCCGAGCTGAGATATCGAAACTCAAAATTTCGACCCCAAAAAAAAAAAACGACAGTGGTACCCCTTTCGTTTTTTTTTTTTTTCGGGCGAAAAATTAAGTTTCTCCAATCTTCTCAAAACTCTGGATTCTGATAGAAGGCCATGAGACTTAAACCTGAGTCCAAAAATGGAGGCTCTAAACCCTTCCAGAGCTGAGATATCGAAACTCAAATATTCGACCCAAAAAAAACGACAGTGGTACCCCTTTCGTTTTTTTTTTTGGGCAAAAAATTAAGTTTCTCCAATCTTCTCAAACCTCTGGATTCTGATAGAGGGCCATGAGACTTAAACCTGAGTGCAAAAATGGAGGCTCTAGACCCTTCCACAGCTGAGATATCGAAACTCAAAAATTCGACCCAAAAAAAAAAAAACGACAGTGGTACCCCTTTAGTTTTTTTTTTTTGGGCGAAAAATTAAGTTTCTCCAATCTTCTCAAAACTCTGGATTCTGATAGAAGGCCATGAGACTTAAACCTGAGTGCAAAAATTGAGGCTCTAGACCCTTCCAGAGCTGAGATATCGAAACTCAAAAATTCGACCCAAAAAAAAAAAACGACAGTGGTACCCCTTTCGTTTTGTTTTGTTCGGGCGAAAAATTAAGTTCTCCAATTTTCTCAAAACTCTGGATTCTGATAGAAGGCCATGAGACTTAAACCTGAGTGCAAAAATGTAGGCTCTAGACCTGTCCAGAGCTGAGATATCGAAACTCAAAAATTCGACCCAAAAAAAAAAAACGACAGTGGTACCCCTTTCGTTTTTTTTTTTTTTTGGGGGGGGGCGAAAAATTAAGTTTCTCCAATCTTCTCAAAACTCTGGATTCTGATAGAAGGCCATGAGACTTAAACCTGAGTGCAAAAATGTAGGCTCTAGACCTGTCCAGAGCTGAGATATCGAAACTCAAAAATTCGACCCAAAAAAAAAAAACGACAGTGGTACCCCTTTCGTATTTTTTTTTTTGGGCGAAAAATTAAGTTTCTCCAAACTTCTCAAAACTCTGTATTCTGATAGAAGGCCATGAGACTTAAACCTCAGTGCAAAAATGGAGGCTCTAGACCCTTCCAGAGCTGAGATATCGAAACTCAAATATTCGACCCAAAAAAAACGACAGTGGTACCCCTTTCGTTTTTTTTTTTTGGGCAAAAAATTAAGTTTCTCCAATCTTCTCAAAACTCTGGATTCTGATAGAGGGCCATGAAACTTAAACCTGAGTGCAAAAATGGAGGCTCTAGACCCTTCCAGAGCTGAGATATCGAAACTCAAAAATTCGACCCCCCAAAAAAACGACAGTGGTACCCCTTTCGGTTTTTTTTTTGGGGGGGGGGGGGGGGGCGAAAAATTAAGTTTCTCCAATCTTCTCAAAACTCTGGATTCTGATAGAGGGCAATGAGACTTAAACCTGAGTGCAAAAATGGAGGCTCTAGACCCTTCCAGAGCTGAGATATCGAAACTCAAAATTTCGACCCCAAAAAAAAAAAAACGACAGTGGGTACCCCTTTGTTTTTTGTTTTTTTTTTTGTTTTGTTTTTCGGGCGAAAAATGAAGTTTCTCCAATCTTCTCAAAACTCTGGATTCTGATAGAGGGCCATGAGATTTAAACCTGAGTGCAAAAATGGAGGCTCTAGACCCTTCCAGAGCTAAGATATTGAAATTATGCCAATATAAATATCTCAATATCTCAGCTCTAGAAGGGTCTAGAGCCTCCATTTTTGCACTCAGGTCTAAGTCTCATGACCCTCTATCAGAATCCAGAGTTTCAAGAAGATCAGAGCAAATCAAAATTTCGACCCAAAAAAAAAAAAAACGACAATGGTACCCCTTTTGTTTGTTTTTTTGTTTTTTGTTTTGTGCGAAAAAATAAGTTTCTCCAATCTTCTTGAAATCGGTACTGTGATACCGATATATATATATATATATATATTATAAAAGAAATTTCAATCAGCATCACTGAAAATGTGACTTCAGTAACAGGCTTTCAAACTTACAGTGCATTTTAATGGACAGACACATTCAAAAAAATCCTGATTTAGAACGTGCAATTCTACAGTCGATTTTTAACTTTATTAAAAGTAGTTTTTCTATTTTACATACAAACTATGAAATACTGGTAAAAATATACAAAATGTAAATACACCTTAGAAAATGTTGCTTGCTTCTGTGTTTGGAGTGAAGTGCTGCCATGCTTCTTTTCAATGTTGAGTTTTTTATATATAATTACATGCAGAGCTTTACTGGCATTTGATTGGATGACAAACATCCAATCTCATGGACTGCAGGCTTTAAACTAGGTGAAATGCTCCAGAAGTTAAAAAAAGGGGGCTGACATGTGATGTCCATTGTAATGCACACAGGGTCTGCATGGGTTAAAAGAAAATCTGTTAATGCTATCCTATTAAATGACTGTCAACTCATCATTTCGTCGCGTTGGAATTATAAGGTTCTATCTGACATTTTTGTCAAAATTGAGTTATTCACAAATTCTTATTCTGTGACAACTTATTTACATTATGTGATGTGTATTTTTTTAAGTTGTGTTCATTGTGGGACTTTTTATTGAAAAAAACAAAAAGGTTCTATCTACAAAGTCGAACTCTAACTTGGCTCTATAAGGTTCTATCTGCATGAGCCAATCGGCACTTCGAATGCACAGAAGAGGACCAATCAGAATCAACTTTATATGTCGGGTCGCCGACATATGTAGGCTATGTGTGCGAGTGTGTATGTGTGCGCATGTGTGAGAAAGTGTGTTGGTGTGTGAGAGTGTGTGTGTCATTATTATCACGGTGTGTGGAATGAAGACAGGCTGACGCAAAGCTCCAATACAAAACATTAACTCAAAAACTCCAAACAGGTACAGGAAGAGTGGCAAAAGATTACACACACCATCCATGAAACATAATCAAGAACCGACAAGCACAGACTGAAACAGAGAGAACTAAATACAGCTACAAAATGAACTCTAACAAGGACCCCATTTACACCTGGTATTAAAATGCGATCTGTATCCAGATAAGTTATCCGGATAATAAAAACGCATGTTAATGCAAGGTGTATGCGTTGTGATCGGTTAGTGATCGGATCTGCCTGACCACATCTGGAGGTAGTCTGGCTCGCATTGTGTCCGGACTAGGTGTAAACGCAATCTGGTTGTTGAAACCACATATGTGTATATTTTACTCCTCCCAAAAATGCTAAAAAAATAAACGAGTGAGAGCGTGTTATAGGCTATATGTTATAGCCTAGTCAGATGCGACACACATCACCGCAGATGAGCAGAGCGTCTATTCAACGTGCAAACATCGCAAATAAAAGTGAAAGCAGTTAACACATCTTCAAGTAAAGAAACGAAATTATCATACCCGGCCTGTTGCCACTCTCTCTTATTGATGTCTCTGATTTGGAAATTAGCTGATGATCAATAAAATGCCGCTCAGATCTGTTGCTTTTGGTGGCGTGCAATCCATTAAATCTGCATATAACGCAGGAGGTGAAGATCGGATTTATATCCGTTTTGCAAAAACACATTTATTTGGCCAGGTGTAAATGGAATCGGTAGCCTACTTATTATCCGGAGAACTTATCTGGATACAGATCGCATTTTAATACCAGGTGTAAATGGGGTCAAGGTGACGACAGGTGACACAGATGATCAGGACGATGAACAGGTGGATGATTGAGGGAGTGAGTTCAGGTGTGGAGACAAGAGGATGCTGGGAAGTGTAGTGAAGATGACGAAGACAGAATGGTGCAGACAAAGACTGTGACAATTTTATAGTCAGTGAATAATTTTTCAATGATTATTAAACTTTATGAATTAATTTGCTGAAGCATGTCGATTTTTTTGCAGTTTTTAAAGTCTTAAAATGTCTTAATTTTTTTTTGTACCATATTAAGGCTTATAGTTTAAATATTTAACAATTTAATTAATGGGGTCTTAATTACAGCAATAAACGTTTGCATGTTATTTCAGCCATATTGAGGTCTAGAGAGAAAGCCATTTTACCTGGCCCACTTTAGCTGGAATAAAGTCCTGCTCGGATGTATTACAGTGGCTGCTTTCTGTTTAAGCAAAAGAAAGATTAAAGTATAATTTCTGCAATAATTTGTTTAACTACCCACCAAATTGGTATCAAAAATGAAGATTATGCACTGGGGAAAATATTTAGACTTACCTTGCTTAATTTGAAATGTCCTAAATACATGGAAGTTCTAAAAAAATATTAAATAAATAGAAAGGATTAAATTTTACTTTCTAACACATGTTGACATTGTTACAACATTTTTTTATTTTTTATTTAATGTTCAAATAATGTTTTGGCAGATATAACCTTATAATTCTAAGCAAAAATGTTTTTTTTTTTTTTTTTTTTTTTTTTTAGAATTAGAAGGTTCTATCTGTATTTGACCCATTCCAAAAATCCCCATTTACAAATTTCAGAGGATTTTGATATTGTATGTTTAGAATACATTTAGGGTCCCTGTTATTTTCATGTTTGAATGAAACTTGTTCCCCATATAAATTTTCCTATATGTAATGCAAAAACTTTGAAGCTCAATATCTCAAAACTGCTCAGAACGCAGAAAACCTTATAATTCCAAGGGGACAATTTTGCATGTCAAATAATGTTGAAATTAAATCTCACTGTGTAAAAAGTAACCTTTATCTTTAATCTGGAACACTGGGATTTTTCGCTTCAATTAACATGACTTCTAGGAATACTGTATGAACTTGAACTTTCCATCAAATGTTTGAAAAATGTAGATTGCCAATACAGAAGTTACAGTACAGTACAGAAATACAGTTTTACCTTTGAAGTTACAGAAAAAAAAAATCATAAATGCGTGAGCTTAGAATTATAAGGTTCTATCTCCACTTTTGGTCGAAATTGAGTTTTTGACATAATCTGATCCATTAGGTGTTTATTAATGCCTGTGTGGTGTTATTTTTGTAAAAAAAAATATTTTGTTAGTAGTTATTAATAAAATAAAAAGGTTCCATCTCACAAAACATAAACCGAGTTGGGATTATAAGGTTCTATCTCCAGTAGATTCAATATCCAATCAAAACCCTGAATGAACACGGACGGACCAATCAAAACCCTCCTCTTAGCTCTGTAGCCTGACAAGATTGTAAGTAAGATTGTGTTTTGTATAAACACTGCTTTGTTTTGCGGTACTGGAAAAGTATCTGGGAAACCAACGGCACAGATAAAAAAATGTGGCATAAAGACAACTACAGAGAAAATAATTTTATACGAAAACACCCTTCAATTTAGGAAGTACTGTACAGGTGCTAAGCAATGCAATTGTCAGGTATTAGGTGTTTATTAATGCCTGTGTGGTGGTATTTTTGTAAAAAAAATATTTTGTTAGTAGTTATTAATAAAATACAAAGGTTCCATCTCACAAAACATTAACCAAGTTGGGATTATAAGGTTCTATCTCCAGTAGATTCAATATCCAAGCAATGCAACTGTGACTGTTTATCCTGTTGAGTCCTGGGGCTCGTTCTTCGTACGTTGCTTAAAACATCCGAGATCAAATGAGACATCTAAGATGAGATCATCGTGCTAATCATGATCCGGCTAATTGGGTTCTTCGAACACACCTGTTGTTTATGATTAGTATCGCTGGATTGAGTTATCTGAGATAACTGCGCGTTCTCGCGTTGGTTTAAAAGGGGACATGTATCGATAGCAGAACCAGTGATCAGCAGCGCTGCTATTGGCTGTTCAGCATGGCCCAAGAACACGCCCAGTTTTTCTCCCAAGCAGAGCAAGCGCTTTTAATGCAAGGTTATGCCGAATTTCAGTCTTTAATTAAAACCCCAGGGAACACCTCAAAGTGTGCAAAAGCCGGGAGAGTGCTGGAAAAAGTAGAAGACAAATTAAATGCGTTTGTGGTGGCCATGTTAGATGTTTTAATAACTTATTATTATTTTATTTTTATTTTCATAATTTCATAATTACTTTGTTCATTGTAATGTCGAGTCACCACACTATAATAATGAACATGGTGAAAGTTAAGTACAAAAATATTCTACTTAATGGTAATTTTACTAGACCTTATAGGCCTACTAGTCTCTTTTAAAAAGGCACTGTTAAATAAATGATTGTCTGTTTATAAAAGCAACCAGGAAAAAGGCTGAGAAAAAAAATAATAATGATGCTCCTGACCCTGGCAGAAGAGCTGACCCTTGGGTTGAATGTGAATTGCCCTGTTGTGAAGGGCATCCCTGGGTTCAGTTCTTCCAGACACACATCAGGGACCAGTAGCAACACCTTCATCACTGGGAAATGAGATTTAAATTATCTTTGTACACTGTGAAATAATGTGTTGCTGCATTAAATGAAGTAGACCTATAATCCAAATGTCTGGTTTAGTCATTCCAACTGTTAAATCTTGAGCAATGATAAATTGCTTTGTCTTGTGAAAGTAAAAACTGATAAACTTATGTTAATGTAAAAATATTTTGCCATGAGTTATCAATCACATTGCACTGGAGAGTGAAGAAAACTTCTCAGATGACTGTCCTTTGGAGGAAGAACTTTAATTTAATTGATGGCTTTAATTGATTTATACTTGTGCCTATGCCTATTATTTCTGACAGGAGTCCACATGTACAGAAAGGCCTACAGAAGAGTCTGCACACAGCAGTGATACAGGGGTGGGCAGTGTAGACAACTTTTGCTTTTTATTTGTTGCATGAGGCATGTGTGACACAAACGACACAGGGTTAAATTTGTTCCCTATATGAGTCTTCAACAGAAAATAGAGTATTTTGAAAAAACAAAAATCAGGGGGAGAAACAGAACTTGACTAAGAAAAAATTGCATTAGAAATAGAGTTGCTTCAAAATAAACTTCAGAATAAAATCACACAGAGTACTATTACTGACCTTGCATAATATCTTTTTAAAATATGACTGAATAACTGGCTTTTCTTTACAAAGAACTATTGAAATAAAACTCTAAGCAAATAGAGTTTTGCAAATTTGTCTTTTTTTTATTTTAGGCTTAATTAAACTTTTTTTTTTTTCTTTTTCTGATGTTGGCAGTGTTGTGTAATATGGCACATGCAATGTCACAGGCCCTGTCAGGTGCAACCCTCAGGGTTTTTAGACATTGAAATCTTCCCTTTAGTTGGCCAAAGCTCATGTCATTGTGTGCCCTTGTCCTAGAGCTGCATTGTAACTGGTCTGGGGTTTGGGTCAGGGAATAGGGTCATAAAACACCTGTCTCCATGCAGGATCCTGTTGTAATCACCTGTTTAATGGAAAAATGCAGTTCTCAGCATAAGTGTATGTAATACCGTGAGTTTGATATTTATAATTTTCCTTACCATGTTCAAATAATGTTCATAAATGTGAATCTCTTAAAATTCTTGAGTAATGCACTGGCCATTTTGCTTTCACACTGATTTGTGTTATAGAACATGGTCACACACCATCTAAGAGATTTTACTCTGCCTTTTAAAAAAAGTGATATAATATTACTAATCTGGAATATTAAAAATTGTAATAGTAATTTGGCTGCACATTTACATAAGCCCCCTTTCTGCTCACAAAATCCCTTCATTGAGGCCTTGATGGGAACATGTGTGCAGTCTAGTATATGGCACCTATTACTTAAGTTAAGCCTAAGGAACTGTAAATCATAATCGGCATGGTCATCATGATTGCATTATCTTCATTAAAAATTATAAAATACCCTAAGTTGGCAAAAAAAAAAAAAAAAAAAACGACAGAAAGCTTATCAAGTTCTCCGCACCTCCAATAGTGTAAAGGGAAGCCACTCGCAAATAATTTTAGGGCAATGCAAACATTTTGTGCTGTTGTTGAAGCCCGACATCGAATCGAACATTAATGTGCATTTCCAACAAAATAATAATGTATTTAAACGACACCCTCACGACGATCGTTTCACGAGAAAACAAAAATAAATCTCAGAAATTAAGCTACACTGTCACACTGCGCTGAAGGACTTCCCGTATCAGCCGCGATCTAATCCTGTTTACATGAAATAAGCCTGCTCGCGAGCAGGTTCAAGCTGACGGACCTGTTGCTATGACAGCAAGTCCAGGATGAGCTTCGAAGAACCAAACGATCCAAGATCATGGCAAATCGCCAACAATCAAATCCAGCTAACTGAGTTAGCGACGTACGAAGAACGAGCCCCTGGACAGTGCCTCAGTGGGTCCCATTGTCTAATCTGTCTAATATTTATCCATGTTCAAGTACATGCCTGCAGTTGACAAAGCATACTACAAGGCAGTATTTAGAAAGTAAAGATAGAAGGTTGGAAAGAGTCATGACAACATAAATTACATAACATGAAGTACATCATACATAACAAAACAGACATACAGAATAATAAGGGATGAAAACATAATTTTCATGATGTTACAATATTTTGTGTTAATCTACTAAATTAAACGTTTTTAAATGTAAGATGCTTCCTAAATGTTTTTTTACAGTACAGAGGAGTGAGGTGTAGTATTGTGTAATTACTCCATGTCCATGTTCTTTGAAAATATTTTTTTTTCTTACAAACTTGCTTGCTTGGCTTTGATACTATACTATTATATTATATTATCAATGGTTATATACAATTATTCTTTGAAATGTGGGGTTTTATTTGTAAAAGTGGAGATAGAACCTTATAATTCCAAACAGAATCAGAGCTCTCAGACTTAAAAGGTTCTATCTCCATTGGGGTCATCTTAAAAAATCCCATTTCCAAATGTGCCAGGATTTTGATATTTTATTCACAAAGTACCTGTAGGGTGATGGTCTTGTTGAGCTATAATAGAAGATTATACTACATAACAGTTTTGCCAGCTGGGATGTAAAAACTTTGATGCTCAATATCTCAGAACTACCCTAAACGGAGATAGAACCTTATAATTCTAAGCTCACGAATGGTTTCCCTCAATTCTAATCTACATTAATAAAATATGTACATGCTTCAAAATTTAATGGAGTTTCAAAGCATTTCAAGCTTGATTGCAGATGAAAGAAACGGCAAGCATCATTTTACGTATGATCTGTATTGATGTTCACATGATGTTCAGAAAAGTGGCCCAAAAATAAAAAAAATAGTTTCATAATTGACTTCCATCTTATGTCTTCCTCTTGAGATCTTTCATTAAATGGAATCCTGTCCATTAGATGGAGCCAGTGCTCCTGATTGATTGCAATTGATCAGTTTAAAAGAAAAAGAGGAACAGCTGTGAGTTCCTGTGAGATCAGAAAAGTTTCCTGACAGAGCTGTAATTTGTGTCACATTTTACACCAAACAACTAGTGTCATGATTGACCATCTGCTACCATCATTGAATTGGTCATCTTGATTGAACTGTGACAATATGGCTGCCACCTCACCCATTTCTGTCAGAGATTCTGTCTGCTATCTTTGCACGTCTTTAAAAGACTCTGTTGTTCTAAGATGCTCCCACAGTTTGTGCAGAAGCTGTCTACAAAGCTACTGGGAGCTCAACAAGTCCCTGGAGTGTCCTGTTTGTTTGAGGGAAACACACTGTTCTGTTCTTCTACATCATTTAAGTATTTCTCACTTTTCCTCAGAGGATGAAACCTCTCAAGACAGCAACTTCAAACCACTCCATGTGGGGAATGTTGAAAGTGAAATGGTAAGTGAGCTGCACTTTCACTAAAAAGAAACTGCACCTTTAACTTTGATCTTGAAATATACCTTTGGCTAAAAAGATCTGCTCTAATCCAGAAATAGATTTTAGGGACTGTCTTATGAAAACAGCTAAGTAGGAGAACAAAACTAAACTATTTTAATAATATAAAATCAATCTGATTTAATTAAATATTGTAACAGTATGTTTGCATTTTATGTAATAATTAGTTGTAGTAGAAGGGTATTTATTTATTTTTTTGCCAACAAGATTGCTACCGTTTAATACAATTGCGTAGAAAGTATAAGTCAGTTGAAGCTCTTTCCAGACTAAAGCTGCGTTTACACCGCAGGAACTTTCCCCAGGAACTAGGAACTTTGGGGTGGTATTCACTGTGTTTACACCACAGAAACCAGGGTCTAAATGAAGTTCCGTGTAAAAATTTCCCCCCCAGAAAGTCCCTGCTGGCAAGGTAGTACTTTTTCAGAGTTCGGGAACTGTGAAAAAAAAAAAAAATGCACTCAAAAATGAAAAAAAAATGCACTCAAAACAAAAGCCACATTTCCACTGCAATTACCAGGATCTATTTGTTCCAGGAACTTTTTTTATAGGAACTTTTTTTTTGCCCCAGACCGCTTGCTTACTGCGTTTACACCGCGGACTAAAGTACCGGTCCAGGGCGGGAAGATTATGTAGTGACGTTGAACTGCGTGCCACTGCTCCTCCCAGTCTGCGTGTTTGTTTTGAGTGCATTTTGAATTTTGTATATAGAGGAGATTCAAGCTGTGCTGCTTTTGTGTGAGATTGGTTTACTAACGAGATAATTAACAAAACGGCAGAAAAGAGACCAGCACCCACAGCGTATTCAGAAAGCTCGTAATGCTAGATATATAAGTCCACGTTTTTTATCAGCGGAATTGACCGTGAGATGGATGGGACGAACGCGTGCCATCGGGCAGAGAGAACAAGTGGTAAGAACCAATCTGCATGTTCAGCACACAAGTCCCACCCCGAAAGTTCCAAACTCTGAAAAAGTACTACCTCGCCAGCAGCGACTTTCTCGGGGGGAAATTTTTACCTGAAACTTAATTTAGACCCTGGTTCCTGTGGTGTAGACACAGCGAGTACCACCCCAAAGTTCCTAGTTCCTGGGGAAAGTTCTTGCGGTGGAAACGCGACTAAACGTGCAGACTGGGAGGAGCAGTCGCATGCAGTTCAACGTCACTACATAATCTTCCCGCCGGTACTTTAGTCCACGGTGTAAACGCAGTAAGCAAGCGGTCTAGGGCAAAAAAAGTTCCTATGAAAAAAGTTCCTGCGACAAATAGTTCCTGATAATTGCAGTGGAAACGCGGCTTAAGTCAGAGATACAATTTTCCACTTCCAACCTCAAAGCCTTCCAGTCATTCTGTAACACAGACAACTCATAGTTTCCCTGCCTCCCCTTGAAAATGACCAGTGGGATTGATCGGTAATTGGGAATTGATTTAGTACCTGCCATATCATAAATGAAGTCAAATTATGCTTTTCTTTGAAGTTGGGGCTGATCAATCTGTCAGATGTCTGTACCAGTGGTTATTTTCCAGTAGGAGATGTCTGTTTTGCATATTTATTTGTGTATGAGTCATTTCTGACACTGATCTGATTGATCTGAATGCACACTTTGAATACAGTCTAAGTTGCTTTGGATAAAAGAGTTTGCCAAATGCACAAATGTAAATGTCTATGCTAACACTGATAGCAGTCAGTGAAGAAGGAGCTATCAGATATAATGAGCACAATGGCCAGCATCAAGACAGAAGACGACATTAGTACCATGGTCCAGATGTTGATGGAGGTCAAACATGAACCGACTGAAAAAGACATATCAGCAAACATAGAAGAAAACTGTATACATGGACATACAACTTTGGACATTGCCTTACCTGTGAAGGTAAGGTGTCAAATCTATCAGCATTATATGTCACCATAGCTAAGAACAACTTTTCTAAAAATGTTCTTGTTTTGTTTTTTAAAGAAGGAGCAGTCCAATAAAACCAGGTGAGTGTCTCATCTTTTCATGAAATTGCAAAGATCTCTTGTTAGTACATATGTCCTTTGCTTCTCCTAAAAGCCTTTGATTTATACATCATTTACTTACTCTAGTGATGAGGAAATACATACAGACATGATCCTACATAACACAGCTCCTACACCCAGTTCCGTCTTAATGGAACCCAATGACTCTAGAGAGAGTCCTAACCCACCACCGACAATTACTTGTGGATCTTTAAGGTCCAACCTTTGTCCAAAATGCGGCAAGAGCTTCAAAAGAAAATCAGACCTCAAAGCCCATGAGAAGGTGCACTCCTTGAAGAAGTCACACCAGTGCTCCACTTGCGGAAAGTGTTATGTCAATAAACATGAGCTTTCCATGCACACGCGGCTACACACCGGCGAGAAGGTGTTGGACTGCCCTTATTGCAAGAAAAAGTTTGTCAGGGAGAGCGGATTGAAGTCCCACTTGAGGAGCCACACTGGGGAGAAGCCATTCTCTTGTTCACAATGTGGGAAAAGCTTTTCTCGAAGAAGTACACTAAATACTCACCTGCGTTTGCACCTAGGCACCCTGCCGCACCAGTGCGATCATTGCGGGAAGCTTTTCAACACTGCGGCAGCTATGAGAGTCCACAGGGCGACCCATACCGGAGAGAGGCCCTTTCCATGCCCGCAATGTGACAAGAAGTTCATCAGTAAAGTTGAACTAGATGTTCACCTACATATCCATGCAGGGAACAGGCCGTTCAGCTGTTCAACATGTGGGAAGAGTTTCTTTAGGAAGCAAGAACTCAACAAACATCAGACCATTCACCAAGACAACCGTCCCTTTCATTGTATACACTGCGAGAGCAGCTTCAAAAGGATGAGCCACCTCACATCCCACATGAAGATCCATTTCTCCGACACCCCTTACAAATGCAAACACTGTGGCAAGCCCTTTAAACATCCCAACAGCCTCAAACTGCATGAGCGTCTTCACACTGGAGAAAAGCCCTACAGTTGCGAATGCTGCGGGAAAAAGTTCCCTTCTTCAGGAGAGCGCTCAAGACACATGGCCGTACATTCTGAGGAGAAATCGTACAAGTGCCAAAGTGTGACAAGAGCTTTCGCTTCAGGAGCAGTCTGAAGTCCCACCAGGTCACACACACTAAAGAAAGACCTTTCCACTGCAAGAAGTGTGGTCAGAGCTTCCGTAGGCGTGCCAATCTCAAAATTCATAAGGTGGTGCACTCCGACGAAAGACGTTACAGCTGTTCTCAGTGCGGTCTGGCCTTCAAGTCCACCTCTACTCTCAGGAGCCACATGATAATCCATTCCAGCAAGTCCCCGTTAAACTGCACCACCTGTGGCAAAACCTTCACTCGCCAAGACACCTTCAAAAGGCATCAAGACGTTCATGCGGGGATTAAAGTCCACAAGTGCTCGGAGTGTGGAAAATGCCTGAGCTCAGCAAGTTGCCTGAAGCTGCACATGCAGGGTCACTCTGGCAACAAGAAAATGTACAACTGTGGCGAATGCGAGAAGAGCTTCAGTTCCACGTCCTATCTGCAAAAGCACCGGCAGATCGCACACACCGACGAGAAGCCGTATGTTTGCTTCGAGTGCGGGGAGAGCTTTAACACGGACGGGAAGCTAGTTACTCACCAACTACAGCATTCAGGACAGATGGAGCATGTTTGCTCCCATTGTGGGAAGAAGTTTGCACGGAAAGAGACTCTAAGACGACATGAGAAGATGCACTCTGAAGTGAGGCCTCACCAGTGCTCGGAGTGTGGAAAAGGTTTTACAAGGAGCGATCAACTAAAACAGCATCAGAGAACACATTCAGAGACAAATTAGATGGATGTAATATTTTCCTTTTGTGCCTGGTAATATGCACAGGATTGGTTTGATTAACAGTTTCTTTTGCTATTGAATCATATTTTGTCCATGCATTTTTGGACCCCACTTAAGTTTATTTGAATGGCACTTTGTACTAGTGGCACTAGATGGCAGTCTGTGCTTTGAGACAGAATTGAGGTACTAAAAAGGTTGCTGAAAACCCAAAGTTGCAAACCCTTCCATAAAATCATGAAAAAGAGAGGGACTTCAATGTTAAAGTAAAAGATAAGAAGAAATATGTTATTTTGTGCTTTTGTTTTGTTCTGTCATTAAAGAAAATTATGTACTTATGTGATGGGATTTTTATAAAAAACTAAAAGATCTCAAAAATGACAGTTCCCTTTTAAAACAGCACCTCATTTGTTTGGTTTGCCACTTTTCTTTTCCATACGAGTCTGGTAAATTAGTAATGGCAGTTAAAAATGTAACAACAGTCCATGTGTCTGAAAAAGAAATTGGATTTTAATGCAAATGGCACATTTTCAGCAATATCAGCCTGAGGCGAGGACTAGCTCTTTGATTTAAATATGCCAACACTTTAGCTGAAGCTGCTCTTGTACCCAAAGGGTACAATAATGCCATGCACTGCGAAGAAGAACCACATAGATATATTAGACTGGGTCAGTTTACCAAATTAGATATTTGATTTACATATTTATTTGTATCTGGTTAAAAAAGAGAGTGTTTTTCTTTAATGCATAGTTTCTATAAAGCAAAGTGCGGCACAATACCAGCTCTTGATTGTACATTTTTGTGCTTTTAAAGAGGTAACTTGATATAAAATTCAAAGCAGCACAGCTGAATGTAGTCTAAATATAGTCTTATATATATATCCATGATAATGATAGTGTTCACGCTTACAGAAAAAAAACCACTGAGTTCATCATCCAGGCTCAACTAGATCTTTCTTGATTATTGATTTTTTTTTTAACCAATCAAGTGTTTGTATGTGTATTCCCATTTGTTTATGTGGATGTTTACAGACTCAGATTCCACTCCAGCAATTTCATTCCCAGTTGAACAAATAAACATAGTAAGAAATTCTTAGTCTGGTCAGGGGAGAGTCACACTCTGTCTCCCTGACAACAGTCGCTAGGCAACTAACATTTGTCATCCCTTTTCTTTCTTACCTCATGTCCCGTTTCTAACCATCTGCCTTTAGAGTGAAGCCATCAACCCCTTTCAAATACAAATATAGTATCCTCACCTCTAGGAGCTGCTGGTTTACTTGCAAGAATCATTTCGACATCATCACAATCGCAGGCACAAATGTCAGACACATGCTAGGGTATCATAACAAATTGTCTTTATTCTCTCATTTTCAAAGACAGTGTGGATAACATTCATCAATAGTGAGAAACAAGTGAATGGTGCTGCCATGTTTGACCTTGGAACGTTTCCAGAACGTTGTGGTTTCATTGTTGTTGCATAAGCTTGTGTGGCCAGCCCCCACAGAAATGCTTGGTCCAATGGCATATTCAGTGGATTCCATGAGATATTGTGTTGTTGGGTCTAAAATGATGTGAGCTGGTGAAAATACAGAACAAAACTTGCCCATCTTTGTAGGCTCCGCGTCTCCTCTTATGGCTCTTTATGTACATTTGTTTCAAAATATGCGCACATAGTATCATCCTTTAAGAGTCCAGGCCATATCACCTAACGGATGTCATTTGTAATAACCCTCACAATAAGGCTACAGCGATTTTACAGAACATCATTGTAAAAGAAACGAACAAAGTCCTAAGCCTAAACATTAACTATACCTCTAAAATCAGAGGGAAATAGAGGGTTCACGACTTGCATTAGCAATTTAGCATTGCTCTATGGAATGTAGCATCAAGCATTGCATGGCGCTCATGTTCACACAATTAAAATTGACGTAACTGACCTTTTAAAGCATAGCCAGTGACAGGTTCAAGACAAGATCGTACCTGTCTCGTTATGTCCTTTGAAAGTACACAGTTTTAAATTTCATTAATTTATAAAGAAAATTTTTTTTCACTTTTTTTTTTTCACAAGCATCCTGAGACCTCTAAATTTAATTCAACAAAAGTGAGCTAAGACAGCGACAACGTTCAAAAAGTTTTCTAAGCTTTTCACGGTTTGTGTACACTACCCACTTTTTTGCTACCACGCTCTGCAATATCATTGATGCTTTCTGGAACGCTTCTCATGTAGTTGGAAAAGCATCCCATGATGCTTTAGATGAGGCCCTGATGCAAGTCATATGAAAGGTCCTTAACCCAAAAATATTGATTGAAACAACATTCCTATCAACCAATCATCCACGTCCACAAAGGCGAAATCACAGTAAGCCTCATAATGAAGACGATATGGGAAAAAGACATTACATGCTTTAAGATGACAAGACAAAAGTGGGCCATTCTCAATATTGCTTGTCCTAACATCTGGTCTTTTTGGTGACATATCAGAAAATTTAAAGTACAGTTTTAACCTGAATTCAGGGCAGTATGGCATTGATTAAAGGTGCCTTTTTTTTTCGATCTCTGAGACTTGTATTTAGCTACTGTATGCAGCTAAATATCAAATACTATATATTACAATTGACCCGTATAAAGGAAAATGAGAGTTGGTAGGTTTATTCTCTTGTCAGACAGATTTGAGTGTAAACATGGTTTCCTTTCATTATAGACGGAGGAGTCAAATTAGTTCAATGGTAATTTGACACAACCGAGTTATTCTCTAGAGTTTGCTCTGTCTCACTCTGGGGACTCTTATCAACTCGCTCTCCATAGACCAATCTGCTTTCTCTGCCAGCACTGATCTCCTAATATTGCCTTCTTTCTTATTCTATGCTCATTAAATAACAGGTCTGTGTATTACTCCCACCACATTGGTGTTTTAATTACGAGTGCATATAATTGATGTTAATATCAGAAGAACAACAACATTTTGCTGTTGTATTACAAAATGTCCCATTACATCTTAAAACAATTGATTAGCATGTGATTTTGCTCCCTACGGTTAAGAATCATTAAGTGAATATCTGAGTATGGCCTGATTGACTGAAGTCATTACTGTGAGTCAAAGATCACATTTCAGTAACAATTGTTTAAGCGAGAAATTCATCGGTGCCCAATCACAAATATTGCTTGTGTTTGAATATTTTACTTGTTTTCAGAATTTATGACAAGTCAATTAATTCCAACCACAACCAGGATTATTTGTTTTCGAAAGCATGTTAAATGAGCTGAGCGCCTTTTTTTTTACTTCAATCGTTCATCACGCTACGGAAATATGCTAAATATTTTAGCAAGTGCTTATTCCGCTTGTAAACAAGGCCCTTGAAGGAACAATTCCCAATTACCGCAACTGGACGGCTGTTACAAGAAAAAAAAGAAAAAGAAAAAGAAAGAAATATCATTAACACTCCTCTGCAGTTCTGTGTTGAATCACCCCCATATTTTTCGATTAGTCACAAAGCTTTGTGATTAGTCTCAAAGCAACTTCCTTGGCTGTCATATGCCTCCGCAAAAACACAAGGAAACATCACCACACTCGAGGGTCAACACATCAATCGTTTGGATGAGAACTTGATCTGTATCACTAAATATTATACATGTCATAAGAACTGTCATTAGTTTAGTTCACATTATGATTAACACAGTGTCCTAACCAGATATGATGCAATAAAGCAATATTTTGTTGGTTGCTTGGTTTTAACTTATTGGCTGTGATGTCAAATAGCCATTGATCATTGGTTCACCTCATTGGTTCAAAATCCTGTACCATACAACGGTGTATAAAACATCAAATACCTTCCCATTGGGTTTGATATTGTGTTAAAAAGTTAAGCTAATTTACAAAATACCAATGAGCGTATTTGAGGAAGAACTAATCACTGGATCTGTGAAAGTTTTCCAGGTTAGTGGTATCAGAAGAACAAAAGATCCTCAAGACGTTTGTTCTTAATCACAAACTTCAAGAGAAATTTTAATCAAAGTCTTTAACATCTCCCACTATTTTTTTCTGTACAAATAGTTATTTGCAATTATTTGAATAAATGTTTTATAAGCAGTCTATTTTTTCAGTTTATATTTTAGACAAGCATGCCTCTGTATGGAGTGTGAAAATACAACAAACTGTGCTGTTTCACATGACGATTAGTTTTTCTCTTCTAATAGAGATGGCAGGCTACGCGAGACTACGTCTGGTTAGGACACAGTATTTCTCAGAGCCGTAACCACCATTATATTATTCCAATTAGTCGTCGACCAATTGGGCTGCACAATATATCGATAGCATTTCACTAAACCAATGCTGAGATATCGATTAGATCGAAACACCAGGACTTTGATTTAACGAAATAAATAAATACACTGCATGTTTCAGATTGAAGCATGGCACAGTGTTAATTTACAGTGGCAAACAATGCTGGATAGTTAAACGTTTGAAACTGAAAAAGAGATAAAATGTAATATATATAATTTTACAGTTACTGCAAATAAAATTATTTTAATTTTAATTAAACAGAAAAGAGATTTTTTTTTCTGTTTACTTTATGGTTACTGAAAGAGTGTGAACACCCACATTTTTCAAGTTTTTTCCAAATTATTCATCCCTAAAAATGTGATTCAAGCTAAAAAATTATTTTTAATATTTAGTTTAAATTATTTTTATTTTATATGCAGACGCAATTCTCAAGAAATCATTATTTACTGACCCTCAAGTTGTTTCAAACCTGCATGAATTTCGAAGATATCAAAGGAAGTTATTTTAAAGAATGTCGGTAACCAGACAGTCGATGAACCCACTGAATTCCCTAGTAGCAAAAAAAAAAAAAAAAAAAAAAAACCCCGCTATGGAAGTCAATGGAGATGGACTGTTTGGTTACCAACATTCTGCAAATATCTTCTTTTGTGTTCTGAAGAAGAAGAAAATTCATGATCATGAACTAGATGGTGAGTAAATTATGACATATCTTTCATTTTGAAGTGAACTATTCCTTCAAGTCACCTGGTGAAAATGTTTCACCTTTTTTATTTAGCAGAAAAACAAAATAATAGCAATGCCACTCTTTTTTTCTTCTTCTTATATCGTGCAGCCCTATCGACCAACAGGGTCCTGTCACCCTGATTCTGTTCACTTTATTTGGTTTCCTTAAAGGGATACTCCACTTTTTGGGGAAATAGGCTCATTTTTACCACTCCCCCAGAGTCAAACAGTTGGGTTTTACCATTTTCGAATGTATTCAGTCGATTATTTTGATATTTAGAAGAATATCAGTAACCAGACAGTTTCTGGTCTCATTGACTTCCATAGTATATTTTTTCCTACTAAGGAAGTCAATGAGACCAGAAACTGTCTGGTTACTGATATTCTTCTAAATATCAGAATGGAAAATTGGCTGAATAGATTTGAAAATGGTAAAGCTCAACTGTTTAACTCTGGGGGAGTGGTAAAGTGAGCCTATTTCCAAAAAAAAAAAGAAAAAAAAAAAAAGTGGAGTATCCCTTTAAACCTGAAAATTCTATTCTTGTGCAGGTTGAGTGAGAAAAGCTAAAAAGCTAAATCCATGCATTATCTAAAGCATCTTATTCTGTGCCTGTGGGCCTTTTTTTTTTTTTTACTACAAATCTTTTACTACGATTCTGCGTCCGTGCTGTGTCAGCATGCTTCTCAACAGGGACTTCTACAGGAGCTATTGTATCGCCACTAACAGCCTGTCACAGTCAGCATGATATACTCATACTGATATCCGGCGCTATATTTGTTTTGGCCTGTCCGTTTCCAGGCCTCTCGCAACCTTAAAGGTCATGTTCTGTCAGGATAGTTTACACACTGCTAGGTTTCGGTGCTCCACTGTCAAATTCATTGACTGAGGGACTGGTATAAACAACTAATTTCACACATACTAGTTTAGGTAATATCTCCAGAGAATTATCTCCTCGGTGAAGTGGTGTGGCAGCACTGTCTCTTATCCCCTCACCTGTCAATCTCACATGCAGCCTCCTTTAACACCTCTTCTCCCTTCTCTCTCTGTGGTTTTCGGTTACATTAGAGCGCTGAGGTCATGACAAGAACGTGACTTCTGCCTGAGCATTCTGCTTCCTCTGTGTCTGCCGAGGTCTCTGTCGCCCTCCCTGTCCCTGTCTCGGCCGAGGTGGGAGCGCGGGACGAGCCCTGACAGAAAGCGTTTGGCCCTGCTGGTCAAGCTCTCTCGGCGAGCCGTTGCGGGGGACCCCTCCGTCCAGCCGGGCCCCAGGCTGTGGCCCCGAGCCGCTCTCACAGCCGCTTCTAGGAGGTCGTTGGTGCGGTGGTCTAGAGAGACGGAGAGCTCCAGATACAGGCAGCCAAACATCATTGCGCTGGAGTGCGCCTCTGAGAAAGAAAAAGAGAGAGAGGTTGAGTGATATAGATGCAGATGGAGTTTGACAATCTCTTGTCATATCAACACAGATTAGCGTTAGATAACTGAATCAATTGAGTGGGACTTAAAGGAGAAATAAAGGCTAAATGCTTGCCGTGTGTGTGGGTGTGTTTGTTCTGAGGTGTGTGGACAGGATTGAATTAGATAGATCACTTTAGATTTCGACTAGACGGCAACATTGTGAATGAGCGACATGACCTGAGAGAAGAAACAAACAGATGAGGAGGAGGAGGAGACAGAGACAAAACAGGAAACAGACATTTACCATGCCAATCCACAGATGAGGTGTATCGTGAAAATGGACTTTTTGTAAAATAAACATTTCAGTTTGATTTATTAAGTTTAATATTAGAAGATACAGTACTATTCCAGATTGTAAAGTCATAACTAACAACAGGCCCACCAAAATTTGTGCTGATCTTGGCTGTAGGTCATTGTAGGCTTCTGAAAGATCTCAACCTTGGAAATAGGTGGCTTGATGTTTATGGCATTCTTGTTTACCAATAAAACCTTAGCAGTTTGTGTGACACATTTCAGCATGGATTGTTTTGAGAATCTGTCACAGGCTTTGCAAACCCAGCCAGCAACATAAGTGTCGGCCCAGATCTGGTACACGTGGATTTCACACACCAGATGTTGGCCGGATCTGATCTGGGCAGACACTATGTTGCTGGCTGGGAATAGACTACTATTAAGAGGATGGAACAGTGGCAACTGGATCCGAAAGATTGGATTTCTTATTAATTTAAGCAATTTGCATGTGTTTTGGAACAAAAGTAAGTACAAGTTGCACATCTAAATGCACATGGCTTGTTGATCAAAACTGATGAGTTGATTCTCAGTGAAACTGTCAAACTCTTCACAACTTCGAAACATTATTTCATCGTGTGAGCCTCCACATGCGAAATGATCCATTCAGTTATCAAAATCTGTCAGACGTGCATGTATATTCCATAAATACCTATGTCTGCTGAATTGACAAATGGCCTGCCATTGTAGTGAAATAGAAATAACAATCGTACCAATCAACCAATCAAGTTTGGAAGCATACAGTGGGCTATATGGAGTTTGCCCAGCACAATCACTGCCATTTTTGAACATCTAAATCCATAAACAGCAACAGCAGTTTATTTTTGTAGAGCGATAGATAGGAAGAACGTGTGCTGTTAGGGGAAGACATAATGTAATAGACTGAATTTTCAGTTTACATGTAGTTTATGTAGTTTATCAACAAATATGTGCTGTATAAATAAAAATGTTCAGTCTTATTAAGAGTAGGCTATCTATTAACAGAAATGCAATATGACATCCATAACTATGTTTTCAGTGGTGTATAAAGAACTTAATAAACCGTAATGTTTTATTACCTTAGAATGAGATATTTATCTTGTCATTGACCGTAAAACAGTATGTTACAGGAATCACTAACCCGTCGATCGCGGTCGACAAGTCGATCCTGGAAACATTTTAAGTTGATTGCGAAAAGTTTTCAAAATCAGAGAAAAAAAAGCTTATTGTGTGTGGTAAATGGTGTTTAGAGGATGCGGAGCTGCGCGCTGTTACAATCATGTCATTTTGCCACACGCACCTTTCCGCTCATGCAGATGCGTCGAGTTTAAATGGAGGATTAAGTCTTTATACTTTAACCAGCTCAGCCAAATTAACAGCTCATATTTAGAAAGCTAAACTTTTACTACGCTGTTAGAAAATATATATAATTGCATAGTTTCATGAGGTTCTTCTCCATCGCTGTATTATGGGTTTGCTAGGTGGGGAGAAATGTGCTGGTTACATTTGTGAGACAATAAGCTGATTACTATTATTATATTATATATTAAGACCCTTGATCCTCTTTATCCATGATGTGGTTTACAATGGACTGTGTTACAGAAACGACTATGGCTCAGACATTTGTCCCATTTTAGCCACCGTAGCTTCTTCGAAAGGGAGGGGTGAGCAGTGGGCTGAGCCTTTAGTGCAACTCGCAACCGAACCGCTAGATGGCGCTAAAAAATACACACTTCACCTTTAACTACTATGTACTAAGCAAATGTATACATTTAGCAAATGAATAATTTTATACAGTGCGCTTATTGTACATGTTGTTACATTGTACTTATATAAAAAACACTGCATATAATTACAGATAAATCTAGAATTGCACTGTTGACTACTCCCTTGCTATAGATGACCCAACTATACCACCCCATATAACCAAGTCTGTCCTTAACCGTACCCATATCCCACCTCAACAGCACCAAAAGTGTTTTGCAATACAATATTAACACAATAAGAACACTGTACTTATGGTTTTATGTATGTACTTAATAGATATTTATATTTTTTCTTTTTGAGTATTACAGCATTGACTTTTAATAGTAAATTTGCTGAAATCTATATCTAAAAAGCTCAATGTGATACACAAGAGCATTAAACTAGACAAAACTGACATTATTGTAAAGTGTAAAAAAAAAAAAAAAAAAAAAAAAAAAAAACAGTGTTTAATAAATATACCCCAATAAAATAAAGGACCGTGTTATCTTGAAAAAAAAAAAAAAGGAGATAGAGAAAAAGAAGGAGAACCCATTTGTTGTGCCACAGCAGATAGGAGATTTGTTGTGTGTAGCATTACAGTCCAGAGTTGTAAATTCTGTTTATAGACCATTTCACAAGATGTAAACAACACTGGTCCAGAAGCACTTCCTGTTTCAGTTTTTTAACACTACCTAAAAGCTGGGATAAAATACAACCAACAGAACATTTAAAACTGAATCAAAAAATTAAACAAACATCTTTAAGATGTTTTCTTTACATGTGAAATAAAGAAAACAGTTACAAACTGAAACAGGAAGTGCTTCTGGACCAGTGTTGTTTACATCTTGTGAAATGGTCTATAGCTATAGACTTATCTTAACTTGCATAGGGTGAGGCGTCTCTGTTTCAGTGATTTAGCCTGTATAACCATAGAGATGTACGCATCCAGAGTCTGTGTGCCTGTTTAAACACAGCTTGAATGTCAGCATCAAATAGCTGACTCGCAAATACAGAATGTAAATTAAACCCAGTTACATGAAGCTGAGTACACACAGTGTGTGTTTGTATCGGATGCAGGAACCGAGATATAGACAGAAAAAGATTCAGAACATTTCCGAATCGATGACCACATGAGCTGCAGCTGCACCCGGAGGAATAAATATGCTGAGCACAGATGTGTCCGCAAAACCGTCCTCTGTACTTCATACAAGGTCCCTTTCTCCGTGCCAAACCAATCTGATGTTAGTGGTGCTTACTGACACTCATACTTGGGGTTAAAGATTTGAACAAACCCCTAAGACTAAGTATTCATAACTCGTCCCACACAGTTTGCTCTGGAAATGTATTCAAATTGTGCAGCTTGAGAAGAGTGCTATCAAAATGTCTTTAACAGGCACTCTGTAGTATTATGTACTATGTAAGAGCCAATTTCTGAATATAATAAATCATTTTCTCATTTTTATATTTACAATTTGGGGACCAGTAAGATTTTTTTAAAGAAGTATTTTATGCACACCAAGGCTGCATTTATTGAATCAAAAATATAGTGTAATTATGAAAAATTATTATAAAATAACTGAAATTTCATCATCAATATTACTCCAGTCTTCAGTGTCACATGATCC